>NC_133785.1:7338399-7344514 GCF_003597395.2 Chelonoidis abingdonii
AACTGATAAGGGCTGGTGCACCTGGTCTATCCCCTCTGCCAGCCTCTGAGGTCGATTAGAGTTTAAACATGGAAGGACTCTTGTTCACTAGAGGCCTGAAACAGGGAGACCTTATATTCTTATTGCCTTTTACCTTCTAAGTTACTTAGGATTATCCTTAGTGACACCAACATCTGTGCCCAGGGAAGCAGGGCCCCTGGCAGAGGTGGAAGTGGAGGGGCACCATGGTCCTGCTGCGCCTGGCGTGGGAGAGGACCTTGCCCCAGCTGCTCACCCTGCGGGCCATCATCCAGAAGCTCACTCAGCTGCTGGCCTTCGAACTCTTTATCCTCACCGTGATTGGCATCCACACAACAGTGCTGGTGGTGCAGACCTTTGCCGTGGTGCGGGTCCGTGGAGGTAAGACTGCCCCTGCCCTGCCCTGGCCTTGGGAGTCATCCCATTCCCCTCCCCGCCATCCCAGCCATGGGGATCACCTCTCACCCAGACAGTGGTCTCCCCAGTGCCCCCTGCTAACCTAAGAGATGCTGCCACACCCCCTTGAGGTCACCCCATTTCTCCTTCCAAGCAAGTGGGTGGTGTGTCCATCTCCCCTCAGGGACTAGCTCATAGTTATTCTGGGTATTATGGTAGAGCCTGCTGACCTGAGTGAGACCAGGGCACCTGTCATGCTGGGCACTCCACAGACTCACGGTGAATGACAGTCCCTGCACTGAAGAGCTCAGAGTCTGAATAGACACAGGGAAACTGAGGCACCAAGTGGGAGCATGTTGCCCCAGGTCACACAGGAGGTCAGTAGCAGAACTGGGAATAGAACCCAGCACTTGTGGCTCCCAGCACCCCTGCTCTAACCACTAGGAACCCATCTCCTCAGAGAGAGAACCCAGGAGTTCTGGCTCTCGTACCCACTAGGCCATGCTGTCTGCGTTCAGGAAGGAGCTGAGTCCAGCGTGTGGGTGCCCATTGCCACACAGGGTGTGTTCTCTAGGCCAGGCGTGGATGGCAAGGGCAGAATGGCCTAGTGGGTACGTGACCCCTCATACCAGCCCCTTCACCCCCTCAGAGTGGTTCTTCTCCGCCATGGACGCTGTCTTCCTGTGCATATATGTGTTGGAGGCACTGCTGAAACTCATCGCCCTGGACCTCAACTACTTCCGCAATCCCTGGAATGACATTGGTGGGTCACCATGGGAGGGGGCTGGGGGAACCCTGGTTCATAGGTGGGGCAGAGAGATTCCCTGGGGCTGGGGGCTGGTGGGAGAGTGAGATGAGCCCCCTGGGGGTGGCCTTAGGGTCAGGGCAGCGGGGCAAGAGAGCAGGCGAGTGCGTAGGAGGGGGCGGTGTGCGTTTGCAGGGGAAGTGGGTGTTGGGGAGCTGTGGTGGTGCCCCCTCTCCTCGAGGCTGCTGCCCCCTCCTCACAGATTTTTTCGTCATGATCATGATGGTGCTGGACTTTGTGCTGCCGCTTCTCATCTTCCCGGGCCACACCACCCACGACAATGCTGGCAGCCTCTTCCGCGTGCTCCATGTCTTCAAGGGTGTCCGGGCTGTGCGGGTCCTGAGGCTGCTGCTCACGCTGCGGTCAGTGCCTGGCGGGCATGTGGGGTAGAGGGAGTGAAGTGCCAGGCAATGGAGCTGGGGCCCTGGGTGCTGTACCTTTGCTATGACCTCTCCCTTCTCCCTGTGCCCCAGGGGTCCTCCTCTGGTGTGACACCTGGATGCCCCCTTGCTCTTTCCCTGCCTCTCTGGGTGGCCTTCCCTGCTGTGCCTCCCTGGGTTCCCTTTTGCTCCCTACCTGCTGGGTGCTCTGCCACCTGGGTTCCCTCCTTGCTTTCTCCCTGTCCCCCAGGCGCTGCGCCCCTGCCTTGTGCTGCAGTGCCCCTGCTGACCCCGGTGCCATCCCTCTGTCTCCCTTGGTAACCTCCCACACACACGTGCCCTGAGACACAACCCATGAGTGAGTTCTTTTCTGGCCAATGCCCCATCCACAGCAGATCCCATGGGTCTCTGGAGCTCCTGCAGCCCTGAGGCCCCCCACAAAGCCCCTGTCTCTGTTTCCAGGGTCCTGGAGAACCTGCAGGAACTGACAAGCACCTTCGCGTTGTCTGGCCCATCCATCGGGGCCATCCTGCTGTTGATGTTCACCTGCCTCTGTATCCTGCCATGGGGCGGGGTCGAGGGGGCTCTATCCTTCCCCACAGCAAGATGAATGGGGGTGCTATGGAATGAGAGGGGGTGCAGTGGGGCTCTCTCCCCTGTGGGGTCAGGGTGCAGCAGGGGCTCTCTGCCTGGGAGTACCTGATGCTCGCCAGGGCTGGGAGGCACCTCACCACCACCTGCCCTTAGCATGAAGCAGCCTTGTCTGTGCCTATTATAGATCAGCTGCCTAAACCCACCAGCCTGGCAGCACCAGCCTGGCCTTCCAGGCCCCTGCAAGCCCCACTCTCTCTGTTCAGGTCATGACAGGCACACCCCAGCCCCGAGTGCTCGGAGCATGTCCTGCAGCATCCAGCCCTTTAGTCACTGGACGCTTCCAGACTCCCCAGGCTTACTGCTCCCAAAGGAGCCATACAAAGTGGCTGGTAAGTCAGCTCAGGTCCACCCCTTTGCCTGGCACCACGGCACCTGCCTTTATAGGGAAAACAATAAGTGTATTGTCCGAGAACAGAGACTCCAGTGACATATTGGAAGCAAACGGTGACACAAAATAAAATAGTTGCCCAGTTTCTAGCACCTCAGCTTAACTCTCTGGGCACCCTCCTGTTGAAAGAGCCTGATCTCACCTAAAGGTCACTCCAGTATGTTCCACCAAGCCTGGCCGAGATCCCACATTCATTAAGCAAACCCACTGTCCCTTCCCTTCCTAGGTGAGGGATTCCTGCCTGTTTTCTCTGCCCCCCAAATATAGTCAAGCAAACCTTTGAGGTGCATCTCAAGGTAAGGTCTCTCCCCCACCCACCTTCTCTTCCTGTTAGTTTCTTTCTGAAGTTCTTGCACACCTTCATTTGCAGTCAGACTGGTCCCCCTGTGAAGGAGCCACTACACAGTACACATGCAGACAGATCCATGGCTAACTGGCCCTTGTCTGACAGGAAACCTGTTTTTCTACCTTTGCTGGTGGCCCCAGCCACAGCTGTCAGACCATATTGTCAGTGCAGGTACAGAACTCCTTAGCGTCTGCCTCATGTGCCTTTCGTGATGGTAGTCGTGTGACACCGGCTTGTATCTGAGACCTCACGTGATGTTCTTTGGTGAACTAGACCACACCTCAGACTCAGCAGGTTCCTGTAACCCCTCTATACCCCCATCCCCAGGCGACATTGGGAGGTCCTTGGCTCACACCACTGTTTCTCCTTACCCCCTCACCCCCCAGTCATGTTCTCGGTGGTGCTGCATGACCTGTTCCAGGACTCTGACCCCTATCGCTTCGGGGAGCTCTTCGACACCATCTTCACCCTCTTCCAGCTCTTCACGCTAGACGACTGGTCCTTCGTCTACCTGGACAGCATCAAAGGGGGTGAGACACCTTCCCCACCCCTGCACCACAGGACAGGTCCCTGGTGTTCTATCCCCATGCTGGGAGGGAAGTGGGGGTTTTAGTGCTTGGGGCAAGGGGCTGGGAACCATATCATAAGCCTCTTTCTCAAATCTGGACCTTAGCGTCCAAAATCTGGGTGCTTAGTATGAACCTCCAAGCTTAATTACCAGCTTGGATCTTATCTCGCTGCCACCAACCAGGAATCCGTGCCTGGTACACTTGAGCCCCCCAAAACCTTCCCTGGTAGTCTTTTGTTTATTCTTCAGCTATGAGAAGCTTCTTTTTCTTCTAATCTGCTGTGTTCAACTTGTAAGTAAGGTAGAAAAAAATAAGGTTTATGTTTGTTTTGGTTAGATGTAATTACTGTGTGGTGAACTTTGCTGGAATTGAGAATTTGCAAACTTGGAATACTGCTTTTTGCATTCAGGTGACTATGTTTATTCATATTTTCTTATAGTAGTCATAAGGCGCACTGATTTGATCGTTGATTTAGATGACGTTTATTTTTTATGTTTTTTCATTTTCTTTTTTATTATATAAGGTTTCCTGTTTTGTCGAACTGGAGAAGCTTTTTTAGAGTTTTTCTCTTCTGGTAACGATTAAGTGCAGAACAATGTGGGAGAGGAATATACTCTTCGAAGTCGTACGATCTAATTTGGACTTTGGCTGTATGCTTCTTGCAGCACTCAGACGGATTTGTTAGGTGGGAGGAGGGAAGAGATAGGATCACTCGTTTGAGTCCTTGTATTTGGGGGTTGTCTCTTTGAGTGGAATAGAAGGTAGACAGCTTCTTGGTATTGTATGTTAAGAGATTGCATCAATACTCTCTCAGTTTAGCCAGAGAGGAAAGTCGGGTGGGAGAGGAGAGGATGGGGTAGAGGAGTATTTCCCTTTGTTGGAGCTCAAGCATCTGAGTCTTGGGGTTCCCAGGGAGTTCTTGGGGGGACTCAAGTGTACAGAGCAGGAAATCAGACTTTGAAGTTTGTGTGGCCAATGGCAGAAGAGAGTAAAGATCTCAGTGACTTGTTTTAAATCTAACAGCTTGCGGTCGTGATCTAACTAGCAAAACACAGATATATGGACGCGTAAGGAGGTTGAGACGACTTATGAGATGTTCACAGCTGCCAAGCCTAAACCCCACTTGTCCCAGCATGGGGATAAGGAACACAGGACCTGTCTGGTGGTGCGGGTGGGGAGGTGTTCACCCTTGAGCTGCCAGTAAAAGGACCAGTCGTGCTAGCGTAGGAGGGGGCTGAGGTATACAAATTCCCGCCCCTAGACTTTAAAAAATCCAGTTCTCTGATGTCCTCGGGGGGGAGGCTGAAAGTGTTTGGTTCTTTTCCTTTGTGAGTACAGGCGAGGGGGGGCTGTATACAAGAAAGGAGAAAGTAACGAGAGGGGGAAAGCGGGTTACACGGTTGACGGGGGTAGTCGAGTGTGGTTGAGTGGGAGAGAAGCTAGAGTGGAAGAGGGTGATTATGGGGTGTCTGAGTAGCTCTCCGAATGTATGGAGTCAGCGATTAACGCATAGATGGCTCAATAAACCAGCACCCGTAGAAAGAATTCTGGGGGGTGAGGGGGTAAGGAGATAAGAAGTGTGAGCAAGAATTCTGTCAAACCAAATGTCGCTGGGAGAGTTGAAGGTAATATAGGAGGAGAGGTTATATCAGGAACCTGCTAGAGATTGAGTGTGGTAGTTCACCAAGAACATACGTGAGTCTTCAGATATGAGAAGGCCGGTGTTCACTACAGACACCAAGCAGAAAGCGCATGAGGCAAGACGCCTAAGGAGTTGTACTTGATGACATATGGTCTTACAGCTTGTGGTGGGGCCACCACTGTAGTATGAAAAACAGGTTTCCTGTCAGACAAGGGCAGTGAGCATTGGATCTGTCTGCATGGACTGTGTAGTCGTGGCTCGTAATATGTACAGAGGAGAGGAAGTGCAAGTCCTAGAGTGAAAAAAGTGTGCAAAATTCAGCAAGAAACTAATCAGCGAAGAAAGGTGGGGGGGAGAGAGCTACCTTGAGCAATGACACGTCAAAGGTTTGTCTTGAGGCTATATTTGGGGGGAGACGAATACAGGACAAGAAATACGATCACATACGAAGGGAAGGACAAGTGTGTTTAGCATTTAAGTAGATAGAGGATCTACGGCTGAAGGCTGTCGGATGTTACCAGTTGACTGGAATGACATTTATAGGTGAGATAGGCTTTTCACCAGGATGGGTTCAGAGTGAAGTTGCATACAGGAGAGGTTAGAACTGGGCCAAGACATAGATATTTTGTGTCGCGCTTTGCTCCAACATAATAGTACTGTATGTGTCTGTTGCGGACAATACCTTTTTCCTACTATAAAAAAGGAGAGGGCCGTGTTGTGCACACAAGGGGACTCTTCTTTGCTGCTTTAAAAGTTGGACTGAAGCACACACTTTGATATGGCTCCTTGGAGTAAGTACAGTCTGGGGAGTCTGAAAGCGTCAGTGACTAAAGGTCTGGATGCTGCAGGACATCGGCCGACATCGGGCGGGGTGTGCCTGTCGATGATACCTGAAACTAGAGGAGAGTGGTTGGAGA
>NC_133785.1:7344539-7395524 GCF_003597395.2 Chelonoidis abingdonii
GAGTCCAAAAATTCCCTCCCTGACTTTGAAAAATCCGGTTTTCTGATTGGTCCTCTGGTCAGGTGTTTGGTTCCCTTTGTTAATCCCTTACAGGTAAAAGAAACATTAACCCTTAGCTATCTGTTTATGACACACCTTCCCCACCCCTGCACCACAGGACAGGTCCCTGGTGTTCTGTCCCCATGCTGGGAGGGACGTGGTGGTTTTAGTGCTTCGGGTAAGGGGCTGGGAACCAGGACTCCTGGATTCTAGCTCCAGTTCTGGGAGGGGAGTGAGATCTATTGGGTTATAGCGGGATGGCCAGGAACCAGGACTCCTAGGTTCTTTTCCTGACACTGCTCCATGCCCACTTCTCTTTGCAGGTGCCTCATACATTATCTTCTTCCTGATGGCCTACATCCTCATTGAGTACTTCACCTTCCTCAAGTGAGTCCAGCCTCTTCAGCACACCGGTCCACCCTTGCCCCCAGCTCTCCCATCCCCTCCTCATCCTACTTCCATATCCCTATGCCCCTCCACAAACCTCCTCCCTCATGGCACTTAGCCCCTGGAGAGGGAAATGGGCCCATACCCCCTGCTTGAGACAGCCAGTTCCCACACCTGGGGACCTGATCAGAGCTGGTGTCCCTTAGAGGGGAAAGGACCCATCTCCAAGCCCTATCCCACGCCTCTCTCTTTCTCTCTCTCAGCCTGGTCATCGCTGTCCTGGTGGACAATTTTCAGTTGGCCCTGATCAAGCGCCAAGAGCTGCAGAAGCAGAAGGTGCCTCTCCCCACACCCAAAGTAATGGGGGAAGTAGGCATGTGAGGGAGTTGTCTCAGCAGCCCGGCTATTCCAGCCTGGGAAGGGAGTGGGGTCTAGTGGGTTATAGCAGGGGTGTGTGGCTGGGAGCTATGACTCCTAGGTTCTATTCCCAGCTCTGGGAGGGCAATGATCTCTAGTGGTTATGGGGGACAGGCTTCCTAGATTCTATCCCTGGCTCTGGGAGGAGAGTGGTATCTAGTGGTTAGAGTCAGGAGGTGGTGGAGGTCAGGGGTCCTGAGTCCTCTTCTTGGTTCTGTCCTCGACTCCCTCCATGCCTGAGTTTCCCCCACTGAAACATGAGGACAATGGGCTTTCCCCCATCAGGTCCATGTTTAATGCTGGGCTTGTTCCTCTCCCCCGTCCTTTGCATTACAGAGTATGCTGCAGCCCAAGGAGAGCAGCATAGAAGATATTGTATCAGGCAAGCCAGCCCAGGGTAAGCTCCCTTCTCTCTAGCTGTGGCTGGTGGGGGACAGTTCAAAGGGGCAGTATGACACACATACGGGTTGCTTAGGGAGTGGGGGATACCAGGTTAGATGGGCCCATGGGTCTGACCCCTGGATACCAGGCTAGACTCCCAAGTGCCTGCACTGTGGGGAACCCCCTATAGGGGGCTCTCTGTCTCCATGAAGTGTTCAGCCCCCGGGCAAGGGGGTTCCAGGCCATTGTTGAGATCCAGCAAACTCATCTCACCCACACACCACTCCCTGCTGTGGGTTGTTGGCAGTGGTAAGGTTCTCTTCCCTGGGGCGAGTGGAGGGTGGTGTCTCCCCGCCTGGCTGGAGTCCCACAGATGTCTCTCTCTGCCCCCTCACAGAGGGACACATGAAGCCAGAGGATGATGAAGCCTTCCTGGCTCAGCTCATCAAGCACATGGACGGCAGCGAAGGGTAAGGGGGCCCCATGGCACAGCCTCTCCCCATCATCCCATGTGGAAGTAGCCAACATGGGGCATGTCAGAGTGGGGTAATGCACCCTTCCAGCCCCTCTCCTCCATCAGATCCATGGGCCCATCCGGCCTGGTATCTGCCCCTGCCCCCCCCATCAGGTCCACAGGCCATCTGGCCTGGTATCACCCACCACAGATCAGTTCCAGGGGCGGATGTACCCAGAGGGGCCCTGGCAGGAGGGGACTCTGGGAAGTAGCACCCCTTAGGAGAGCAGGCTCTGACCCGGGGGAAGTCACTGTGCCCCATCCCAGCAGGGAGAAGCAGCTGCTCTTCACCTACCTGCAGCTGATGGCGTCAGTTGAGCACCTCCAGCAGCAGTTCCGCTCCCAGGCCGCCACCACCGACAAGATTGTCGACAGCTTCTTTGAGGTGGGGTACCAACATCCAGTGCAGGGAAGGGACGGATGGGCCCAGAGGTCTGAGCCAGGGCAGAGGATACCAGGCTGGATGGGCCCAGGGGTCTGAGCCAGGACAGAAGATACCAGGCTGGATTGGCCCAGAGGTCTGAGCCAGGAAGGGGGGATACTGGGCCGGATAGGCCCAGGGGTCTGAGCCAGGACAGCAGGAGGGGGAATACTGGGTGGGCCCATGGGTCTGAGCCAGGAGGGGGGATACCTGGTGGGATGGGCCCAGGGGTCTGATTCAGAGTAGCAGGGAAGGGGGTGGGATACTGGGTATGATGGACCCACTCTAGGAATCCATCAGTAACCATCACTGCGCTGCCAGATGCAGTAGTCCAGGGTAGATCCTGCCCCTGGGGTAAGGCTCAGTTTGTGGGGGCCTCATGGTGTAGCAAGTTGGGGTGGCTCCATGCCCAAGTGCACCATGCTGCCCCGTCCCTTCTGGGCAGGGATCAGCAAGGAGACCTCAGTGGAGGACACTACTCTCTTCCCTCTCTTCTTTGCAGACAGCCGAGCAGGACATTCCCCACCACTGAAAAGGCCGGGCTGTCCACATTGTGGGGGGAAGGACATGCCTGGAGGCCGGGGCACTGCAGCCATGAGGTTGGGACAGGCCCCAGATCGAGCCCTTGCCGAGACACTGCCACAGCTCTGTATTAAAAGGCTTCTGGCCACCAGGGATGCAGGAGAAATGGTGTAGGAAGAGTGACAGCGAGGGGAAGGATGTCAGGCCACACCATGTTTTTTTCCCTGCTTTGGGCCCCAGACTCCTAGGGGGGGGAGGAGGGAAGCTAGTGCATTAGAATAGGGGTGGGAGGCTGGCAGCCAGGACACATGGGTTCTATGCCCAGCTCTGATGGTCTTCCAATGTACACTGGCTCCTGGCCCTCCCCTGAACACAAGACACACAGAAGCTCAGCTAAAGGACCCTGCAGCCTCCAGCCTTGGCAGCTGAGTCCTGTGGGGAAGCATTTACAAGGGCCTGCACTGCACCCACTCAATCCGCCTACCTGCCCCTGAGGGAGGGCACCAGCTGCCCAGGGATCCCTGCTGAGCTGGTCTTAGGGGCCTTGGGAATCTCAAGGCCAAAGGGCAACTGAGGTCCGTGGCTGGGAGCAATACCAGACAGATTCAGGTGGGGAATGAGGGGCAGAGGTTTAGCAGCGAGGGGGATTCCCAGCATGGCAGCTCTCCTGGGAATAAGGGAATGTTCCATCCCTTGGGGACTTTACATCCAGGCTGCACAGCTCTAAAAGCCATGCTCTGGTCCTACCCCCAAATCTGGGCCAGGGGCAGGAAAGGCTGCAGGGGGTCAGGCTGGGGCTCAGAACGGGCCCCTCCAGAATCAGACAAATCAATCTTCAGGCACCTGGGGCTTGGAGCCTTTATTGGAGAGCAGTGGGGACAGGGTGCCAGAGGAAACAGCCCCTCTGGGAGAAGGGCTGGGTAAGGCAATGACTCCAGCCTCTGAGGGGTGGGCTGTCCTGGGCCAGCCATGGGAGAGCTGTGCAAACACAGAAGAGAAGCACTTTTAGCCCTGGGCTCGCAGAAGGGTGGTCTTGTCCTGCTAGTGCTTTAAATGGAGCAGAACTGGGAACCACAAAAGGTTAGTGCAGCCAGGAGGGCACTGGACTGGGAACCAGGACTCCTGGGCTCTCTTTCCTGAGCTGGGCAGTCCCTTTTCCCTGTTTACTCTCCCACCTTGGGTCTGTTACGACTGTGAGGTCCTCAGGACAGGGACTGTTTCTCATTCTGTATTTGGGCTGCACCTGGAACAACAGGCATCTCCGATCTTGCTCACGGGCTGCACTATGCCCAGCGCAACAGGGTCCCCCAATCTCGGTTGGAGTCTGTCCGGTGCCTGGCACAACAGTCCCAACAACTGCAGAGTCCAGTGCAGATGGGGCTCAGGCTCAGCCACCAGGCAGTGCCAGGACCCTGGTCAGATGGGGGTGCCAGTAACCCAAGGGGCACAGCTTGACACTTGCCCCTCAGCAGTGCTCCCCCTCCACGGAGAGGCAAACCCAGCCCCAGCCCCACTGCAGTACTGTAGCACCATCCAGGAGACCTGCAATCAGAGAGGGAGGGATCAGAGCTGACAGGGGCCATCATGGGCCAGGCCTCCCATGGGGCAAACTCAGAGCAGTTTTGTGCCCCACCTCCTCTGGCCCCTCAATGCCTGACAGGGATGAGAGAGGATGGGGGATGATCCCTGGATCTCAGCCAGACTGGCCCGCACAAATTCACTCCCCCTCCCACAGGCCTGAGGTTGCCAGCTCCACAATCAGCAATGACTGGAGCAGAGCAGCCTAAGCTGGGGATGAACTGATTATGGAGCAGAGTAATAGGCTAGTGGGTTACAGTATGGGGGCTGGGAAACAGGATTCCTAGGTTCCATCCCCAGCTCTGGGAAGGGAGAGGGGTCTAGTGGTTAGAGCGGCAGGGGAGAAGGGAGGTATGCGAGCCAGGACTCCTGGGTTCTGTTCTGTCCCTGGCTCTGCCGCCGACTCTCCAGTGACTTTGGGTGAGTCCCTTCCTTCTCTTGGTGCCTGTTTCCTTTCTGTCCTTTGTCTGTTCAGACTGAGAGCTCTTGGGGCAGGGCCTGTTTCCCACTGTGTCTGTGCTGCGCCTGATCTCATGGCAGGTAAGGCTTTTAGGTGCTACTATAATACCAATAGAACAGCAGTGTCCTGAGCTAGGTTTTCTGTCTGCCTAGGTGCCGGTCTGTCCCTCAGCCCACCAGCTGCTGACCCTTACCTCATTAGTGAATTCATCTGATGAGGGATCATTCCCATTTACAGATGGGGAAACTGAGGCACGGAGGAGGGAAAGGACATTGAATGATAGAATTGTAGGGCTGGAAAGGACCTCAGGAGGCCATCTAATCCATAGCCCCACGCTATGGCAGCGTTACATAGATCTAGCCCATCCCTGACAGGTGCGTCTAACCTGTTCTTAAGACCTCCAGTGACGGAGATTCCACATCCTCCCTGGGTGATCCGTTCCAGTGCTTAACCACCTGAGAGTTATGAAGCTTTTCCTGATAGCCACCCTAAATCTCCCTTGCTGTGAATTAAGCCATTTATTTCTTGTCCTACCCTAGGTGGGCATGGAGAACAATTGCTCACCATCCTCTTTATTACCATTTACATATTTGAAGACTTATGCCCCACTTCAGCCTTCAATTCTCTCGCCTAAACATGCCCAATTCTTTCAACCGTTCCTCACAAATCCTTGCTCTCCTATGGGCTCTCCTGTTTGTTCAGAGCTTTCCTAAAGTGTGGGGCACAAAACAGGACCCGGCCCTCCAGCTGAGGCCTCAACACTGCTGAGCAGAGCACAGCAATTATCTCCTGTGTCTTATATCTGCCCCCTCCTGCTGACAGGGCCCAGCATGACATTTGCCCTTTTCACAACAGCAGCATGCTCTTGGCTCACGTTCGATTTGTGATCCACTATCCCCCAGATCCTTTTCTGCAGCTCTACTGCCTACCCAGTACATCCCCATTTGATAGTTGTGCATTTCATTTTTTTCCTAAATGGAATACTTTGCACTTGTCTGTACTGACTTTCACCTTGCTGATTCCAGATGAGTTCTCCACTTTATCACCATTATTTTTTATTCTAATTCCATGCACCAAAGAGCTGGCAGCCCCTCCCAGCTGGGCATCATCTGCAAACGTTAGAAGCATATTCTTCACTCCATCATCCAAGGCATTAGTGAAAATACTGAATAGTACTGGATCCAGGACAGACTCCTGCAGGACCCCACTCGATACATCCTCCCAGTTTGACAGCGAACCAAACTACTTTTTGAGGATGGTCTTTCAACCAGTTGCGCAGCCACTTTATAGCAATTTCATCTAGATGACATTTCCTTAGTTTACTTATGAAAATATCCGGTGGGACTGTGTCAAAAGCTTTACTAAAGTCCAGACATCATGTCCACTGCTTACCCTTTATCCACCAGGCCAGTAACCCTGTCAAAGAAGGAAATTAGATTGGTTTGGTATGATTGATTCTTGACAAACCCATGTGGCTATTTCTTATAACCCTAGTTTCTTCTAGGTGCTTGCAACCTGATTGTTTAAACATTTGTTCCAGTATCTTTCCTGTGTTGTAGTTAGGCAGACTGGTCTATACATTCCCAAGTCCCACTCCCGTCCCCCTTTTTAAAGGGAGGTACTATGTTACCCTTTTCCAGTCCCCTGGGACCTCACCAATCTCAGAACCATTAGAGGATGCTTTGGCTAGTTCCTTAAGTACTATCAGGCAATTTTCATCAGGCCCTGCCAACTTGAATACATCTAACTTATCTAAATACTATAAAATCATGGAACTGTAGGGCTGGAAGGGACCTCAAGTGGCCATCAAGTCCACCTCCTTGCACTGAAGCAGAAGCAAGTAAAACCTAGACCATTCCTGACAGGTGTTTGTCCAACATGTTCTTAAAAACCTCCACTGACGGGGATTCCACAACCTCCCCTGGAAGCCTGTTCCAGAGCTTAACTACCATTATAGTTAGGAATTTTTTCCTACTATCTAACCTAAATCTCTCTTGCTGCAGATTAAGCCCATGACTGTCTCTCCTACCTTCAGTGGACATGGAGAACACTGGCCTCTTCACAACAGCCCTTAACATACATGAAGATTGTTCCCACCCCTCCATTTCCTTTAATCTGTTCTTTCCCTAATCTGCTCTGAGATCCTTCCCCCATGCTAACAGTAATTGTGTTAAGCATCTGCTCCCAATTAACCTTTTTAGTGAAGACTGAAGCAAAAAAGGCATTAAACATTTCAACCTTCTCTCTTTCTGTCCTCCATTATATGCTCTCCTTCCCCTACACTTTCCTTAGTCTTACTCTTATTTCTGATGTATTTAGAGAATCTCTTCTTGTCCAAGGTCAGCAGCAGAGCTGGGAACAGAAACCAGGAGTCCTGCACCCCAGTGCCCTACCCATTATGCCAATCTGCTGGCGTTGGCAAGGTGGACGGGACTGTGGCACATCCTACCCCCTTCAGCATTGGGGATGGCTCCTGAACCCACCTTCAGAAAATGACTGGCTTGGCAGAGGGCTCAGTGTGGGGAGCTCTGCTCTCGAAGGCCACACCATTCCCAGGAAGGGGGGAGGCCAGGAGTGGGCACAGCCAGACGAGGTGCCACCTGTCCCCCAATGCCTCCTGCAGGTTGCGACGCCAGCCCAGGTCATAGCAACGGCTCTCCCCAAGCCACTCCCTGGTCGTCTGGCCATGCAGGATCAACAGCACGTGTAAGAACAGGAAGCCGGAGCAGAAGAGGAAACTGACCACACAGGTGTCAGCCATGAAAGCGTAGACAAAAGTTGACGTGCTCACCTGGCCTGGGGAAACACAAGGGGGTACAGTCAGTGCTAGAAGCCAGGCATTCCCCAAGGGTGCACCTAGCATCCCTCAGACACAACCAGGTGTTGGCATGTTCCCATTAACCCTGCTCTGCTCCCTGTTCCACTGACATGTGCCTGCCTCTGGGGTAGGGCACAGGGACTGTTTATACTGAGATATCATAGTTGCCTCTGGAGTAGGGACTGAGGGAGGGCTGGGTGGCTCAGGTGACAGGGGAATGGGTTGTGGGGTTTCTATGGAGTTGCCTATGCTGGAAGAGCCCCTGAGGTGCACACTCAAACCACAGTCTGCAAAAGCAACATGTGATTTAAGGGTTTCTCAGTTTCCAAGGATATGTCCTAAAAGAGTCTATTTTTCAGAAGGTGGAAGATCAGCAATCTATAAAATCAGGGCCCTTTATGGAGCTTCTGGCTGATGCCCAAAATCAACAAATCTTGATCTGATGTTCCTGAGGCTCGGCTGCAACTCACAAAGTTTTTTTATCTAGGTATTTCCTAGTTTGTTTTTTTTGTTTAAATAAAACCAGCTGAGAACAGCTTGCTCCCAGGGCAACCAGTGGTGCTCAGCCCCCACATGTAGATGGACCCCTCCTGGCAGGTCCTGCCATGGCTGTACCCGTCAGCAGCATGAGCCATGGCATGAGGAGGAGGACGATGCTGTGCAGGGTGACTCCCTCATGCAGCAGGGCCATGAAGTTGTCAGCGTTGAGCAGGCTGGCGTACAGCAGGGCCACCCAGCCGTGCAGCAGGAGGCACAGGAAGTAACGGTAGTTATGGTACCCCACACACTGGCCCAGCAGCACACAGTGGTGGTCCCGGCGCAGCACGCACACATTGCAGGTGTAGCAGTGGTGACAGCGGGGAGGCATGTGGGACTGGCAGGTGTAGCAGTACCTGGAAGGGAAGCAGGGGTCTCAGGGGGGTGATGCAGCATTTCTCTGTCCCCCTCCCCACCCTCCAGCATTCCAATAGCACATCATATTGTGCTTTCCCTAGGGCTGGAAATAGAGTGGCAGCCCCAAAAGCAGGGCAGCCCTGGGCAGGGAGTCCCCAGCAAAGGACAATGGGCAACTATCCCCATTCCAATCCCAGGCCACTGTCACACCCCTTCTTGTAGAAAAGCCCTCTCACAAACTCAGCGAAGGGCAGCATCTGACAGTGCTCTAGCATCAAACTAAAGTTTGCCCAGTGTTGAGCTGCAGCTGTCTCAGGTGGGGTGCAGATACCGTTTATATAGGGATCCCATACCTCGCCCAGCACAAAGATGAAAACACCATGGGGATAGAGGGGAATGGGGCTGTTTATACAGGGATCCCATCTCTCACCCAGCACAGAGATGCAGCCAACTCTGGGGTGGGGTGCCACGGCTGTTAACATAGGGATCCCTTACCTGGCGCTGAGATGAAGCTGCCTCTGAGCTGTGGGAGAGCCCTCTGCCTCCCTCTATCCCAGCAATACTCACTCCCAGCCCTGTCCCACGGCGCCTTCGGACAGCATGACACCTTTGATGCTTGGGCTGGTGGTGACGAAGAGGCCCATGTTGCCCAGCACGTTGGCCAGGAGGAAGAGCAGGAGGGGCAGGTGCAGGGCCAGCTGGGTGGGCTCCGCAGCCCAGAGGAGCAGGCAGAACACCTCTGTGCACACGGCCCCCATCAGGGCCAGGGTCACACACAGGGGCAGGCACAGCGCGGCATCCAGGCGCCGCCACCGCCCGCCCCAGCCCGCCCGCATGGCTGCCAGGGGGCGCCCCACGCGAGCGCTCCCGGGGGCACAGATCAGCCTCTCCCGCCGGGGGGGGCGGGGGTGCTGAGTGACACCCTGGCCTAAGGGGAGGGGGCGTCTCTCGTGGGCCTGGTGCCCTCCCCAAGGTCCCTGCGCGGGGGGGGGGGGCGGTGTCTCTGTCCCGAATCGGGGCCGTAGGGCGGCCGCTCTCACTCGCTCCTCGGCCTCGCTTTCGCTTCCGCCTCCAGCTCAGGCGCGGCAACGCACCCGGCCAATCAGGGGCGCGGAGGGCCGCTTTGACCAACCTTCCCTCTGACAGAAATCGCGATCGACCAATCACGGTGCCCGGGGGTCGGAGTGCCCAGTGAGGGGAGCGGGGTCGCCGTGCCCGGGGGTCGGAGTGCCCAGTGAGGGGAGCGGGGTCGCCGTGCCCGGGGGTCGGAGTGCCCAGTGAGGAGAGCGGGGTCGCTGTGCCCGGGGGGGTCATGGTGCCCAGTGAGGGGAGCGGGGTCGCCGTGCCCGGGGGGGTCATGGTGCCCAGTGAGGGGAGCGGGGTCGCCGTGCCTGAGGGGCCCACAATGCCCACAGGTCTCAGATGGAATTAGCAGAGCTTTGCCCTTTTTCAAGGTGGCCACCCTCCCCCTTGTTCCCGGGCCCATGCTCTGTCCTGCTGCCACACCTCGGTGCAGTCCATTCTGTGCCCTGGAAGTTCATTCTGTGGTACCTCCTTTGGGTTGCTGGTTTGGTACAGACCCTCCCCTGCCAAGTGCAGGCTGGAGGCACCCACCCTTCCACATGCCGTCCTGTGGGATGCCCTATGGTTGGACAAATTCTGCCAGGCAGTGGCAGTGCTGGACAGTGCTTTGAAATCCCAGAGCCAAGTGGTTAGTGTTTGGGATGGAGCGGGAGCTGCCATTTTGCAGAATGCAGCCAGCCCCTTAAATGGGCCTGGTTTGCAAAAGGTGGGAGTTCAGGGTTCAGGTGCCTGGAAATTCGGGTCCTCCTTTGAGGTTTCTTCTCCTGCCCACAATCGCTAGCCACTTCTGGGAGCTCCCAGCCTGGCCTGTGCTGCTAATAATAGCCCTGGTGTAACTAGAACCACAGCACAGGGAGTGGGTGCTTGACACCTGCAGTGCTGCTGCATTGGGGGGAATTAGAGTCCTCTAAGCCAGCTCCCCTTGTCCCTACAGCTTTCCCTTCCCGGGGCATTCTCCCCAGCTGGGCTTCCCTGCAGGTGCCTGAGGTGTTTATGTATTGCTGGGATAGAGGAGGAGTACCAGATCACAGCTTCTCTGCCAGGTGCTGGCTGGTGGATATGGTATTGCCCTCCCAGGTCTCCCCCCCATGCATGGCACTGGTCAGTGACATGTTTTTCCCTGCAGGAGACTTGCAGAATTAGACTTGTGCTTCTTGCAATTATCTCCAAGTGCCTTGTGTGGGGTGGGGGTGGGGGTGTCAGTCCCTTGATTTTAGAGCTGGGAAACTGAGGTACCAAGCGGGGATGGGACTTAGTCAAGGTCACACAACAGGGCACTGGCAGAGCTTGGAGTGCAACCTGGGAGTCCTGGTTCTATCACTGGCCAAGCTGCCTCCCTTTGATTTTTGCAGCTGACGCCATCCTATCCCTGCTCCCAGCTCATTCCTTGGCCCTGGGTTCCTCCCAATGATTTAATGGACTTTTCCAGTTCTGGCACTTCTGCGCCTCATTGGGAACTGCCTGCCCCCCTAGCTCCCGCTGGGGCTTATTGTGCATTTCCTGTCCTCAGATCACCAGCAAGCCACCCTCCCTCCCGTCCAGGTACAGGGTCCCTTTAAGAGCCTGCAAGGAGGGGGTGTCGGGTCTGTGGCCTGCCAGCAGCTGTCCTCACCCTCCCTGGTTGGTGGGGACAGTCCCTCTACACCCTCCCCCTGGCCTTTTAAAGGTGGAACCTGATCCCCCTTTCCCAGGCTGATAATACTTAATGGGGACCAGTCACGTGGGTGTTTTTTGACCAGGAGCTCGGGACAGGGCAAAGCTGCCAGCCAGCAGGGGCAGGGGGATCTGACCTCCAGGAGAAGGGAACTGGTGCTTTGGGCAAGGGGCAGTGCAGAGCAGCGAGGAGGGCCTGTGAGAGGGACAACTGGGGGCTAAGGGGGAAGAGGGGACAGTCAGACGTGCAGAGAGGGACAAGAGGACAAGCCACAGTGACCATGCAAGTAGAGAGCCATATCCAGTACAACCACTCGTACAGGATGACTGAAGAGTATATGCAGCAGGAGGAGGACTGGGACCGGGACCTGTTGCTGGACCCCGCCTGGGAGAAGCAGCAGAGAAAGGTGGGTGGCTATGGGGGACAGTTATGTACAGGGGAAGCAGCGTGGGAGCCTGTGAGAGGTGCTGCGGGAGGCGGGGTGGCGGGTTCCCATGGTGCCCAGGTTTGGAGAACTGGGCAAGGGGCTGTGTCTGCCTGATGGGGAGAGTCAGGGCCCATGGGGGAAACTCAGCAGGGTGGGAACCTCAGAGGGGTATCAGGCATTATGGTGAGAAGCTGGTCCAGGGCCCCATCTTTGCAAGCGAGAGTCAGGTGAGGCTCAGGGAAGGGGGAGATCCTGAGCAGGAGAGAGGCCAAGTTGGGCACTGGATGGACAGGTACGGGGTGCCATCACTGTAAAGATTTGCAGCTTTTGGGGGGCAGCCAGTGAGTGGTGCTAGGGGTTACACAGGTGGGTGCAGGCCAGATCTCATTTCTGTGAGGGGCAGCCTTCGAGCAGTGCCAGGTGCTTGGAGTTACAGGGGCTGGGCACAGGGCTCCATCTCTGCAAAGGGCAGCTTCCGAGCGGTGCCAGGTGCCCCGGGTTACAGGGACAGGCAGAAACCCCCATCTCTGCAAGGGCAGTCTCCAGGCAGTTCGCAAGGTTGGAGAGCCGGGCTCCGTGCCATGTAGGATTGTCAGTCAGGAGCCAAGCCCCAAAGTGGCGGGTGTGGGGAGGTGATCTTTAAGGCAGGCAGCTGCTGTGCAAGGGTAACTGATACGGCTTGATGCCTCTTCCCACCCCCAGCCCCAGATGGGTAACGCCAGCAGTGGGGAGTTGGAGGAGGGGGCCGTGTGTGTCCTGGAGCAGAGTCTGTGGCATCCAAACTATGTCAGGAATTATGGGGATGCAAGAGCCCTCCTGGGCTAAATATACCCAGCTGCCTCCCTGCGATCTGGGCTCAAGGCAGGCTGTGCACCAGGCTTCTCAAGGTGTATGTGGCATGCTCGCCTGCTTGGGCCACTGCTTGTGCATATGGCCGAGATGTTGTGTGTGCAGGGACTGTGAGAACCTCAGGCGATTGGTTCATGCACACACACAGACTCTCCCTTGCAGCAACCCCTGGATACACTGACCCACAGCAACCCCCCTCTCACATATACACAACCCGCCTGCAAACACTAACCACCCACAAAACCCCCACTCCCACACACAACCTCCCTGCATACACTGACCCACATCAACTCCACTTCCACGCACAGCAACCCCCCTGTATACTGACCCACAAAAACCCAACTCACACACACAACAACAACCCTCCTGTAAACACTGACACACAGCAACCCCACTCCCACACATAACAACCCCCTGCATACACTCACCCACAACAACCCCACTCTCTCACACACACATAACCTCCCTTCAAACACTGACCATCCACAAAACCCCTACTCCCACACACATCTCCCTTGCATAAGCTGATCCACAACAACCCCACTCTCAACACTCTGCAAACACTGACCCACAACAACCCCACTCCCACACACAACCCCCCCACATACTGACCCACAACAACCCCACTCCCACACACAACCTCCTCGCATACTGACCCACAACAACCCCCTTGCATACACTGACCCACAACCCCACTCTCACCGCCACACCACAACCCCCTGCATACATTGACCCACAACAACCCCATTCCCACAAACAACCCCTCTGTATACACTGACCCACAATAACCCCACTCTCATGCACACACATCCCGCTACATACACTGACCCACAACAACTCCATTATCATACACACACAACTCCACTGCATACACTGATCCATAACAACCCCACTCTCACACACACACAACCCTTTACATATACTAATCTACAACACCACCACTCCTACACACAACTACTCTCCCGCATACAGTGACCCACAACAAACCCACTCACACACACAACAGCTCCCCCCATTCTCTCTCTGTCACACACACTTTCAAAGTGAGACACCCCCAGAGAGCAGTGAGCCTGATCCTGATCTCAGCCCGCAACACATCCAGGTTGTCTCCCTTGCAACTGATGCAGTACCACTGGTGTGAGTGGGAGTAGGAGCAGGCCCAGCAAATTCTGTCCCAGGAACCTCTGTCAAAGCCCATGTTCTTATGCCCAGGGTGGACCGGGCCCAGGAACCCCTAGAGCCAGAGCACAACCCAAACTGCTAACCCAAAGCCCCTGGTCCCAGCACCACAGAACTCTTGGCTGAGGCGTGCTGCAATATAGCAGGCGTGCACATTGCTGTTCTCTGTCGAACGCGAGTGCCATGTGTCCCCTCCCTTTGGTTCTGCCCAAACCATTGGAGTCTTTCTCCCCTAGTCTGCCACTGCTGCAGGGAGCTTTGAGCAGCTGGGGATGGTGTAAGGTGGGATGTTCCTTTGTCCTACCAGCCCTAATCTTGATCCCCAGCCCTCCAGGATCCTCTCCGCCTGTGCCCCTTGTGGCAATAACACCAGGCTCTAACGTGGCACCCTATATCCAGGGAGGTGGCACAGCTACATCAGGTGAAGAAAGGCTATTAGAGCCCCTGTGGCCAGGGGACAGCCAGGCTCCCCTCCTGGCAGGGAGCACTGTCCGGCTAGGGGCACATCACAGAGAATGCCACCCTCCTTTAAGTAGGTGCCTCCAATGTAAAGGTCAGGATGTTGGGTCAGAGTAGGCCCTGATCCTCCCTACACTAGGGGAACTCTGGGGTTCGCTAGTTGACTCTGGATTGGTCCTGGGGAATCTGAGATCAGAATCCGGTCTTGGCCTCGTTGCAGTCAGGAGGTTACTCTGGGGATCAGAATTCAGCCCTTTCTGTTGGCACAAGTCTCCACCGAATGGTGCTGTTGTCTAGGTCGAGCTGCAGGCTGGGTATTGCCAGCCCTTATCCACCCTGCACAGTGCTGCCCTGAGTTCCACAAGTACCACTCGCTCACACTGGACTGCTTGGGCCACCGCTCCCCAACCTCCCCATACAGATGTTTGCCTGTCCCTGCTTCCTGCTCAACTGTTGTCTCATTGACACATGGTCCTGTCAGCCTGTGGAACTCACTGCTACACCTTGAACTCTAGCAATTGGAGTCAGGAAGGTGTTTTCTCTGGGGTCAGGTTATCCTATCACTGCAGGGCTCTTGCCCCTTCGGGTGACAGGATACTGGGGTAGATGGGCCCTGAGCTGACCCTAGTGCGCCACACCTGTGCGAGTTTGCACCGGCTCTTTGTTAGACTTTTGTGTTAAGTTGCACAGGTTGGGTGTATGCGTATGTGTGTGTGGAACCCAGTGTGTCAGTGCTTTGGGTATGCGTGTGTGTGTACGTGTGTACCAGTGCTCTGGGTGTGTACCCTGGTGTGCCAGTGTTATGCAGATCAGTGCTCTGGGTGTCTATGTGTGCGTACTCTGATGTGTCAGTGCTGTGCGTGTGTGTGTGTGTGTGTGTGTGCACGCCGCAATGTGTCGGTGCTTGGGAGGGTGCCAACATGACACAGACAGGTGACCTGCCCAATTGTTCCATCTGAGAACCTAACACCCCCTCAGGGATCCGCATCCACCAAGCTGCCTGTTGGAGGAATCTGCATGTCTTGATTTTTCCCCAGTGTCTGATTAAGTTGTATGCTGTTTGGGGCAGGGACTGTCATGCTGTTCTGTGTTTGTACTGTGCCTAGCACAACAGGGGATCCTCAGCACTACCCCAGAATAGGCATTTGATCAGAGCAGGGGATTGTCTGTTTCGAGTCCCCCACCCCCTTGTTAGCGGAGCAGGGACAGTTTCATGTGCTTGAGAAGCTGTTCCTGCTGATGCAAGTGTTTTGGGGGATTGGGAAGGGGAATCAGGTGGCTGCTGCTATTCCAGACGCACTGTCCTTGTAAGGTGGTTTCTATAATAAACTGCCCCCCACCCTCTGTCCGCCCCCTGCTGCTTCCCGGGTGGGGTGAGCTCATGTGGGTATTTTGGAAGAGGACACCTCTTAATTAGGCTATGGCCTAGGAGAGCGGGGCAGGGTGGAGTGGGGGCTGCAGCAGCCCCACAGCCTGGGTGGGTCTTGCTGCTGGGCTCCTGTGGGAGAGGCTATTTAAAGAGGTCTGGAAGGGACCGTGAATCAACTACAGAGACAGATGGGGGGGGGGCACACTTGCTCCCATGGGCAGAGCAGGTGGCTTCAAGAGGATTGTGTGTGTGTGTGTGTGCTTGTGGGATGGGGGGAGGGTGAGTGCCAGGGGCTGAGGGGAGTGGGGTCTAGTGGTTAGGGCACTGGATTCGGAGCCAGGACTCCTGGGCTCTGTTCTCAGATCTGGGAGGGTATGTGGGATTTAATGGTTAGAGTGGGGATGGGGTGGGCTGGAACTCAGGACTACTGGGTTCTCTTTCCACTTTTGCTGTGTGACATTGCACGGGTCTCTCTGCCTCGGTTTCCCTGTCTGTAGGATGGGACTAGTGATATCTACTGACAGGTGTTTGCAGAGAGCCTTGCAATCCTTCTGGGAGAAGGGTTTCCTGGTATCCCTGTCACAGGTGCCCCACCGCCAGCCTGCAGGCCTGCTCTATCCTGAATGCCCTGTTCTCGTGTGCTCCCTCTGCCCTGCACAAGGCCAGTGTAAGCTGTGGAAATGGCTGCATGAGGGGCTGGGGCATGTGGGGAGGGACCACATTGCAGCAGGGCTGGGAATGTGCTGCTGTTCTGGCATAGGAGCTCCTGTCTATGCTAAGGGCCCTTAGTAGGGTGACCAGATGTCCTGATTTTATAGGGACAGTCCTGATATTTGGGGCTTTGTCTTATATAGGTTCCTATTACCCTCCACTGCCTGTCCCGATTTTTCACACTTTCTGTCTGGTCACCCTAGCCCTTAGACTCACACAGTCTGACCCCCTGCAGCACCTTCCGTCAAGCCGATTCCTGCCCCAGCCCAGATCTGGTGGCAGAAACATAGCCTACAGCCCTCTGGCCTGGATTTAAAGCCCCCAAAGGACTGGAGAATCTCCTCCCCCCATCCAAGGGGAAGCTACCCAGTGGGGAATCCCCCTCCCTGCTAAACATCTGCCTTCATTCCAGAGTGGATTTGTCCAGCATCCATTCGCAGCCACTGACTCTGCTAGACCTTTGTCTGTGAAATTCTTGAGTCCCCACGGATCAGAAATCTCCCGTGTTGGTGCCTATAGCCCTGGATTAAGGTCCATCCCCCCACCCTCCGACATGCTGAATCATGGGGGCTGCTTCAGTTTCTGGCCAGCAGGCAAGTTCCCAGCAGGCAGGTCGTTCTGTGCACCCTCCTCCCTGGTCTTTCACAGCGCACAGGACTGGATGCAAGGTCTCAGCTGGGAGATGGAAGAGGGATCTCTGAGTCCTGGGGTACAGCCAGAATTGGGGAAGGAGCAGGGAGGGATCTGCCCTGAGGATGCTCAAGTGCTCGCTGCTTGGAGGTCCACAACTGTAGGAGGCTGAGATGCAGCTATACAGTTCCTTGAGCAACTGGCAGGATTGGGGGGAGGTCAGTGCGGCTGAGCATCAGGGGAGAAGATGGGAGAAGGGATATGTGGGGATGGATGGACAGAGAGACGACTGGAATGGAGAGAAGGGAAGGAAGGCTGGCTGGAGAGAGTGGTGCCCAGGGAAGGTTGGACAGCTGGAGTGGGGTGCTGGATGGCCAGATGAATAGATGCTGGTGCAGTGTGTGTAGATGTGGGTGAATGAGCACAGGCCAAGCTGGGAGTGGGGAAGCCCCCTCCCCCCCATGCTGCATCAGCTCCCAGCGTATTTACCAGCACCCACAGGGAGGGCGGCCCCTCAGACTATTATGTTAGCTGGAGCCAAATCCCTTAAGCCCTTGTAAATAGCAGGGAATGAGCCACAAATACTCCTGCGGTAACAAAGGATTAGCCCCAGGGGATCCCAGCCCGCTGCCAGGCACAGGACAGAGCTTCTCAGTGCCAGTGGAAATCCATCTGTGCCGCAGCTCCCACTGCCCAGGTAGATGCCTGCTGGGTGAGCAGGGAGCCAGAGTGCAGGCGCATGGCTGGGGGAGTGGTGGGGTAGGGTCTGGGAGCAAGAGCAACTTCCCCAGAGACACACCAGGCCAGCCTCCTGCCAGGCAGCATAGACCAGTGGCTGTTGGACTTTTCCTGCATAGCCCCGTAGTGCAGACACAGCTTACACTGAGAAAAGGAGTAGGAACCCCCCCCGAAGGAAGGGTTATGTCTACACATGCCCTTTGTCTGCACAGCTGTGTCTGCTCGGGGAGCCAGGGGCAGCTCTATGGTTTTTGCCACCCCAAGCACGGCAGGCAGGCGGCTTTTGGCAGTCCGCTGGTCATGCAAATTCGGCGGCATGTCTGCGGGAAGTCCGCCGGTGCCGCGCCTTCAGCGTCCCCTTCAGCGTCCCCGACGCTGAATTACCACCGAATCTGCAGGACCGGCGGACCTCTCGCAGGCGCGTTGCTGAAGGCAGCCTGACTGCCGCCCTCACAGCAACCGGCAGGGCACCCCCCATGGCTTGCCGCCCCAGGCACGCGCTTGGAGCCGGCCCTGGTGGGAGCTACAGCAGTCAGGGTGTTTTGTACACATCTCCGACTTACCTTGCTATGCTGATGTAGCCCCGGCTAGGATGCTGGAATGTGAGCCAGGATGCATGGCTTCTAATTCCACCTCTGGGAGGGGAATGGTGTCTAGGGGTTAGAGCAGAGGTGCTCTGAGCCAGGACTCCTGGGTTCTATCCCTAGCTCTGGGAGGGGCGTGGGATCTAGTGGTTGGAGAAGGAGGTGGGGCTGAGACTCAGGACTCCTGGGTTCTATTCCCACCTTTGCCTTTGACCTTGGGCAAGTTACTCTTGATGCTGCTGTTTACTCTCCCCCCATCTGTCTGAGCTCTTGGGGGCAGGCTGTGTCTCTCACCATGTCTGTGCAGCACCTAGTACGCCAGAGGCTGGTCCCAGTCAAGGTTTGTTCAGCGCCTATTCCAGGGGGAGCTGCCCCACTAGGGAATTTGTGCTGAACATTTTCCCCTTCTTCTCAGGGTGAGTTTGTCCAGTGTTGGCTCCTGGCTCTGCTCAGCTTTTGTCTGTGAGCTTCATGAGCCTCCTTAGGTCTGAAGTCTCCCCGTGTCCTCAGCTCTAGCTTGGGATGCAGCCCCCTCCTCTGAATTGCAGGGCTGCTTTAGTGTCTGGCCAGGTGGCAGGATCCCAGCCTGTGGGCCATTCCTGTGGCTCCTCTCTGCCCCTCCCCAGGCTTTCACAGTGGGGCTGTGGGCTCTGCCACATTGTGTACAGAGGCCCCATCCCCTCCCTGCACTGTTCACCCATGGTCTGCACATCCTGGGATCACATTAGCACTTATACTGAGAGCTCATGTCTAGGAAACCCACCTGGCACAGTCCCCTGGTAGGGCTGGGCCTTGTACAGGGGCTTATGAGTCTGTTGCTGGCCTCCATGAATGGAGAGTCATTTAGCTCCAGCAGTAGAGGCAGGGCTGTGCGTCTAGTGGGGTCCTGCAGGGATCGCTTCTAGGCCAGGTGCTGATTAACATTTTCATCAGTGACCAGGAAGTAAATATAAAGTTACTGCTGGTGAAGTGTGCACATGACACAAAGATGGTGGTGTGGTCAGGTCGGGCCATTCCTCCAGAGTGACCGCGATTGCTTGGTAGAGTGGGCCCAATCAAACCCCGTGTTTTAATACAGCCAAATGCAAAGTTATACTCAGCCCCCGCAGAATGAAGGACAGTGTCCTGGGAAGCAGTGACTGAAAAAGACCTAGGGGGTCAGAGTGGACCAGCAACTCAGCATGAGCTCCCAGTGTTACTCTGCCCCAAAAGGGTGAATGGGGCCCATGGACAGATAAACGGGAGTAGCTGGGAGGTGATTTTCCCTCAGGACATGGCACTGATGGGCTGGTACTGGGACTGCATATAGCATTGGGATCCACACTTTAGACTGGATATTGAGAAATTGGAGAGGGTGCTGAAAAGAGCTACAACAAACGATTCAAGGGCTGGAGAAAATGCCTGATTGTGAGAACGTGAAAGAACTCCATCTCTTCAGTGTCTCTAAAAGCAGATTTAGAGGTGACTGATCATGGTATACAAGGACCTTTGCAGGGAGAAAGCCCTGGGTACTAGAGGGCTCTTTAATCTTTCAGAGACAGGCAGAACAAGAACCATAAGGACATAAGACCGGCCATAGTGGGTTAGACCAATGGTCCATCTAGCCCAGTATCCTGTCTGCTGACCATGGCCAGTGCCAGGTGCTTCAGAAGGAATGAACAGAACAGGTAATCATCAAGTGATCCATCCCCTACCGCCCATTCCCAGCTTCTGTCAAACAGAGGCTAGGGACACATCCCTGGCCATCTTGGCTAATAGCCAACGATGGAACTATCCTTCATTAACTTCTTTTTTGAACCTTGTTATAGTCTTGGCCTTCACAACATCCTCTGGCAGAGTTCCACAGGTTGCCTGTGCGTTGTGTGAAGAAATACGTCCTTTCCTTTGTTTTAAACCTGCTGCCTATTAATTTAATTTCGTGACCCTAGTTCTTGTGTTATGAGAAGGGGTAAATAACACTTCCTTACTCGCTTTCTCCACACCAGTCATGATTTTATAGACGTCTATCACATCCCCTCTTAGTTGTCTCTTTTCCGAGCTGAGAAGTCCCAATCTAATTAATCTCTCCTCGGATGGAAGTTGTTCCGTACCCTTCATCATTTTTGTTGCCCTTTTCTGAACCTTTTCCAATTCCAATATATCTTTTTTGAGATGGAGTGACCCCGTCTGCATGCAGTACTCAAGATGTGGGCATACTAGGCTTGGAGTAAAAGCCAGACAACCTCAAATGAGAAATAAGGCCCGTTTTACAGGGAGGGTGACTACCCAGTGGAACAAACCCCCCAGGATAGAGTGGATTCTTCAGCTCCAGGCCGACTGCCTTTCTGGAAGATGCTTTAGTCAAATACAAGTCTCACAGTGCAGGGGTGCCTGGGGGACATTCTCTGGCCTGTGATATACAGGAGGGCTGAGTACATGGTCTAATGGTCCCTTCTGGCCTTGAAATCTGCTAAATGGAGCCACCGAGAGGGGAAAGGGCTTGTTCAAGGCCAGTAGCCGAGCTGGGAATGGAAGCCAGGTGTCCTGATGCCAGGTGCAATGCATAAGGCGTTAGACCATGCTGCCTCCCTTAAGATTTCATTGTCGCTCAGGCCTTGGGGCTGGATGCTGAGAAGGCGCCTGCTCCACAACTCTGCGTCATCCACTGAGCCCTCTCCCAGAGCTCAAGGGGGATGCACGTCCCTCGGGGGCCTGCTCAGGCGCAGGAGGTGGCAGCTTGGCATTCGGATGATGTGATGAAATTCTAGGGCCCCCTAAAAATAACCCTGTGGCTGAGCTGGAGAAAATGTTGCAACAACACAGGGAGAATCTATTTATAAATCATCCAGCCTGCGTCTCCAGAGCTGGGTCTGTCTGGGCAGGGAGCTAAGCTCACAAAGGGCACAGGGGCTTGCAGATAGCCTGCTGGGCTGGGAGTCAGAATTGCAGGGTTCTGTCCCCAGCTCTGGGAAAGGAGGAGGTCTAGTGGGCTAGAGCCGGGGTTTGCTCCTATGCCCTATTCTGAGCTCTGCTGCAGAACTTGGGCAAGTCCTGGCTCTTCCTGGTGCGTCTTTCCCCTCCCACTCGTTGTCGGCTCAGACTGTGAGCTGTCTGGGGTAGGGACTGTCCCTCGCTGTGGGTTTCTGCAGCGACAACCTGACGGGCCCCCAGAAGCTACTGTCATCTAGCAATGACTTTAACAATGAGCGCTCTTCTCCCATATGTTGTTGGTCAGTTCCAATTAGGAGCATTCAGATAACTGTAAAGATACGAAAGTCCCACAGATCTTGAATCAGTCCAGCTAGAAACTCTTCCCCCCTCAGTCCATCTCCTTAGGTTGCTGCGACCCATTAAGTTCTCCCATCAGCCATAGAGTCTTCCTGAGCTTACAACATCTTTTAAACCTTCTTTATGCTTCAGAAAGGGGCGTCTTTTGTCTCCCATTGCTGGGAACCTTCAGCCAGGCCCCAAAGGGATCCTAAGGAGATTGTGGTGGGTGTGGGCTTTCCCATTGTGCTCTTCCTGGCTGGGATTTTTCAGGATGTCCCTTTCTTTCCCCTGGGAATAGTTCTTGCTCAGCTCTTGTGTTGTGCTGCTGGGATGGGGTGGGGAGCATGGGGTCAGGGCATCCTCTGCGGCATCAGTGCAGAGTACGGTTTTCATGGGGGATGGGCAAGGAATAGGGTGCAAGGTGTGGGGTGATTCCAAGGGACTATTAGGATAACCCTAGATAATCCAGCCACTCAGGGGGCATCCTGCCGTCCCTCCCCTCACCCACCCAACCTCCTTCCAACCTGGTTGTGTCTTGCAGACCCTCAGCGTGGGGCATCCACAGCCCTCCAACAGGGACTTAAAGCTACAAGGTGTGAGTGTGTGGCAGTGTGTCATCGCCTCTGCTGTATTGCATAAGATCTGTGTGTCTGTGAGAGAGGGCCCCACGGCCCCCTAAGGGAGACAATTGGGTCTGGGATGTAAAAAGAGAGTGACAGTGCCCCTGAATGGAGTCAGACCTATACTAGAGAAATATCCTCAGCTATAGACCTGCTCTAACGCCCAGCCCATTTGTGCCACACCTTGTAATCACCCCACACACACACTCACAGAGAAATATGGAAGCACGCACACAGTCCCCTGCATGTGTGCCAGGTGCTTTGCAGTGGGGCTCTGCAGACCCCCAGGCCCGGTGCTGCCAACCCCTGTAGTTCCGTTGCAACTCTCCTGCTGTTTGGCCTTTCCCATCAACCCCCAGCTCCCAGAGTCCTGAGAATCTCCACTCCCATTTAAACCCAAAGGAGTGTGCTCACCCTAGGGGACCAGGGAAGCCGGAAGGTGTGACCCCAACAGTGTTAGTGTGCCCAGGGGTGGGAGGGGCACATGGAGTGGGGGGGGGGAGCAATGCATTCTGGGATACTCTTCTGTGCAATGGGAGGGGGTGCAGCACTTGTGGGACTGTGGTTAGAGCAACCCAGGTCCCATCTAGCCCATCCCCCTACCCAGGAAATCCCAGACATTGAATCCCAGCAGCTGTTCTGTTCAGGGTGGCTGGAGCTAGAGGACTAGAACAGCTGTTCCTTCTCCCTGCCACGTTCCATTTTAGTCATGTTAGGAATGAGGCTGCATCCTGTCTGCAGGGTGGGGGTGGGAGGTGTCTCATCCACCCAACCCCACTCTGGACTGGGTGGGCAAAGGGTGCAGGAGCACTCTGCACTGAGGAGGGGAAGGGGGTCTGTGGGCCAGGATTCTCAGGGCTGGGAGTGGCAGCCAGCCAATCATGAACTCACCCCACTGGGATGCCCAGGTACATCCTGTCCCCCACCAGGCACGGTGTCGTGTGCCATCTAGATCTGCAGAGTTGATGCATTTTTGTAGGCCTGACTCACGCACCCTCTCAGGCTGGGGCTAAATCTGGGGAGGCATTGTGGGCAGGGACACGCACACACCAGCAGGGGGAGCAGTGACACCCCCCCACACCCCCCCACACCCCTTCCCTGCAGCCAGCCAGGAGGGGTGCAGTGGGGGCCAGCAGCGTGTGTGTTATTAGCAGAACTCGGAGCCCAGAGGCTGTGGGAGCTGGGAGGAGCTGGGAGTGTTGCAGTTTCAGGGTTCCTGGGGTTTGGGGAGGGTAGGTTAAAAGAAGAGGGTGAAGGCTCAGCAATAGGGGGAGTTGGGGTGGGGCTGGCCAGTCCTGGGGTTAGGTGTGGGGCTCCCCAGAACTGGGGTGTGGAGCAGGGTTAGGGGCAGGGCAGGCCAATACCAGTGTTGGGGTGGGGTTCACCAGGGTTAGGGTCAGAGGACTGTGTGATGCCAGGGTTGGCGGTGGGCTTAAGGGTAGAGCTTGGTGAGGTTGATGTTAGGGGCAGGGCTTCTCCATCCCAGGGTGGGGTTAGAGTCAGAGGTCAGTGGTGTGGGGGTCAAGCCTGTGCCTGGCTTGTGCTGTAAGGCTCATGGGAGCCCCGGCTCTGGTGGGAATCAACTCCTTGTGCCAAGGGCCTGGCACAGTGCCCTGGGAACCCAGCTGGGCTGGATCCCCTCCAGCGAGCAGAGCCTTGATCCTGCTGATGCAGGGAACTGAGCAGGACGTAGTCCTGGGGGAAGGTGGGTGCTGTGGGGTGAGGATGGGGGAGCTATGAGGAAGAAGCCCCAGGGAGGGCGAGCAATTGGGGTAGAGTGACCAGGTGAGAGGAACAAAATATTGGGACACATTGGGGACGGGAAGGGAACAAAAATGGAGTGCCATCAATGGAGAAAAAAAACAGAGTGTGAAATATCAGGACAATATCAATACCAAAATACCAAACATCGGTTGGGACGTGGGACAAAAAACTAAATATCGATACAGTTCCAATTTTATTGGGACGTCTGGTTGCCGTAAATGGGGGACTATGTGAGATGCGGGCAGCCTGTCCCTACCAACACCAACGCTGGTGCTGGCGTGGGAATAGCCCAGCCCCTCCTGCTCGTTCCGCTGTCCTGTTCCCCAGGGGGAGGGGCTGTGGGGGTGTCTCTAACCCCCCCATCTTCTCCTGCAGACATTCACAGCTTGGTGCAACTCCCACCTGCGCAAGGCAGGCACCCAGATCGAAAACATTGAGGAGGATTTTCGCAATGGGCTGAAACTCATGCTGCTGCTGGAGGTGATCTCGGGTAGGTTGGGGAGCCGGGGCGAGTAGGATCAGATCCACGGAGGGCCATGTAGGGGTGATGAGGGGAGGGGCAAGAATCCATGGAGAGCTGCCAGTGAGGGCTCAGTGGCCACAAGGGGTAAGAATAGCGTGACCAGACAGCAAGTGTGAAAAATTGGGACGAGGGTGGGGGGTAATAGGAGGCTATATAAGAAAAAGACCCAAAAATCGGGACTGTCCGTATAAAATCAGGACATCTGGTCACTCTAGACAAGAAGCCATGTGGGAGTGTGTGGGAGAGAATCCATGGGAAGACGAGCGGGACTTGGGGGGAACCGGAGGATGCAGTCAGTGGGGTATAGCCCAGCTGCAGTGGGGTGGGAGGCTCTGGACCCAAAGGGATTATGCAATGTGGGGTTGTCTGTGTCACAGTACTTGGATGTCTGTGTGATGGGATGTGTTGTGGCCTGGTGATGCGGGGTGTCCCTGGTTTGAGTGGCTGAGCTGGGAGTGGGTCTGTCACCGACTCTGCCCCCAGATATGAGTATGTAGGAGGGGAGTGAAATCTCTGCTTCCCCACCCCCACTGCTGACTCGCTCTCAGTCAAGTGGGGAGTGCAGGGGACCCCCTCACCCCATCACTGACTCTGCCCCCAGGCGAGCAGGGAGGTACATGGGTGTGGGGGGGGCTCTGTGCCTCCCCCAATTGGTGACTTTCCTCCCACCCCTCAGGTGAGCGGTTGCCAAAGCCAGACAAGGGCAAGATGCGTTTCCACAAGATCGCCAATGTCAACAAGGCCCTGGACTTCATTTCCAGCAAGGGGGTCAAGCTGGTCTCCATCGGGGCTGAGGGTGAGTGGGGTTGCGGGGGCAACGGTCCTGACTAGGGTGATGAGGTTCCACAGCACTGGCGCAGTCTCCTCCTGCATGCCCCATTACCATGGTGATGCCAGACCCATCGCTCTGGCGTTGGTAGGTGGATGCAGTGCATGTCTGGGAGGGTATGGTGGCCAGAGGCACTGGCACCACTCTCCACGTGGGGCTGGGTTGGGATTGAGCCATGTTCATTCATAATCCCATGGGCTGCTCTGTCTCGAGGGAGGAGGAGGCTTCCTGTCAGCAGTGCCTGGGCTGGGGATGTGCAGGCCCCCAAGCAGCACAAACACTGGGGGGCTGGGTTTACTTCTGTCTGTCTGACTGTCCACTGCCATATACTCTACTCTGCCTGCCCGTCCATCCCCATCTTTCTATCTCTATGCACCCTGTCAGGCTACCCCCCCCCACTCTGAACTCTGGGGTACAGATGTGGGGACCCGCATTCTACTAGCTTAGGTTAAAACTTCTTCAAGGCACAAATTTATTTCCTTGTCCTTGGACGGTATATTGCTGACACCACCAAATGATATACACAAAAATTCAGGGAAGGGGCACTTGGAATCCCTGTCCCCCCAAAAATATCCCTCCAAGCCCCTTCATCCCCTTTCCTGGGGAGGCTTGAGAATAAAATACCAACCAGTTGCCTTAGCAACATGAGCTCAGACAGACCCTTTGTCTCAGGACACTGAAATCAATCAGGTTCTTAAAAGAAGAGCTTCTATTATAAAGAAAAAAGTAAAAGAATCACACCTGCAAAATCCACATGGATGGTAACTTTACAGGGTAATAAAAAGATTTAAAATGCAGAGGATTCCATTCTTGGGCTCAGCTTCACACTTACAAAAACAGGAATGAAACTACCTCTGCAGCATAGGGAAATTCACAAGCCAAAACAAGAGATAACCTAATGCATTTCCTTGCTTTACTCACAGTTTCTGTGGTTTTAGATGGATTATTCCAGGTATATTTTTCAGGAGATAATGTACCTGCTTGGCTTCTCTCTCTCCATCTGGAGCGGGAACAACACACAGAACAACAGAACAAATCCTTCCCCCCCTGATTTGAAATTATCTTCTTTCCTCATTGGTCCTTCTGGTCAGGTGCCAGCTAGGTTATTTGAACTGCTTAACCCTTTACGGATAAGGCAACCCAGTATAGCTGCCAAGGAGGGATTTTATGCTACTGAATGGGCTGGCATACCCTTCCCCCTATATTCATGACACACCCCATCTCTCCCCCGCCCCTTGGACACCCGTCTCTTTCTGTCACTCGCCCCACCCCGCTCTGACTCCTCTCCCCTCCTTCAGAAATTGTGGATGGAAATTTGAAGATGACTCTGGGGATGATCTGGACAATTATCCTGCGCTTCGCCATCCAGGACATCTCAGTGGAAGGTGAGTGTGGGACTGGGCTCTGTCACTTTATACCCCCCCGATACATACTCCTGTAGCATATACTCCAGACACCCATCTACACCGCATCCAGGACCAGCGCTAGGGGTTTTAGTGCCCTAGGCCCACGGCAATTTCGCTGCCCCACGTGCTGGTCCCGCGGCTCCGGTGGAGCTGCCGCAGTCGTGCCTGCGGGCGGTCCACCGGAGCCTCGCGAGCAGCCAACCATCCGCAGGCACGACTGCGGAAGCTCCACCGGAGCCGCCTGCCGCTCCCTCCGGCAAAATGCCACCCACCAATAATCCTGGCGCCCTAGGCGATTGCCTAGGCCACCTAAATGGACGCACCCCATCCACATCCACATCCACCCTATATAACCCCTATACACTACATACTCCCTATATCCAGGGCTGGCTCTAGCCATTTCGCTGCCCCAAGCACGGTGGCATTCCGCGCGGGGCGCTCTGCCGCTCGCCAGTTCTGCGGCTCTGGTGGATCTCCTGTAGCCATGGCTGCGGAGGGTCCGCTGGTCCCGCGGCTCCAGTGGACCTCCCGCAGGCATGCCTGCGGATGCTCCACTGGAGCCGCGGGACCAGCGGACCCTCTGCAGCCACGTCTGCGGGAGGTCCACCAGAGCCGCCCGCCGCCCTCCAGACAACTGGCAGAGCGCCCCCCGCGGCATGCTGCCTCAAGCACACGCTTGGCGTGCTGGGGCCTGGAGCTGGCCCTGCCTATATCTCCTGGACACTACACATACCCCTATGTACTGTACACCCCTATACCTACACCCCACACGTATTCTTATACATAATACACTCCATGCACACCCCATATACATATTCCTCTACACTATACATCCCATATAGCCCCTATACATAACTATCTGCAAACACACACCCCTATATAAACCCCTATACATGCACCCAAACACTATACACTCCATATACTCCTATACTTTACACACCTACACCCCCATACATTAGATCATACACACCCCATATACATATCCTTGTACACTATAGATCCCGGAAGGCCCCTATACACACCCTTATACACAATCATGCACCCTATATAAACCCCTATACATGGACCCTACACACTCCATATATCTTCTGTACACTATACTACACCCCCCATATACCCCTATACATTGTATACTCCATATATATCCTATGTACATTCCCCTATACACTATGGACCCCAAACAGCCCCTATATACACTCCTATACACTGTATACCCCTGTACCGATCCCTGTACATTATACACCCCCATACAAATGCCTTTTAGCTGCACACCCCATACCCCTCCGATACATTACACATCCCTGTATATAGCCATACACATACTCACCGTTACACCTCAGTATTGACTATAATCTAATCTCATGCTTCAGGACTGCAGCTGGTCAGGGCAGGGGTCAGGAAGGATTTTTTTCTCCAGTTCACAATTGGCTGGCTATGTCTGGGTGTTTTTTCCTTCTTTCTCTGAAGCATTAGAGATCGGCCACAGCTGGAGATGGGACACATGTAGGGATGGCCAGTGCTCTGAGATGGTTCAGAGACTCTGGCTTAGCTGCCTAGCTGGTGTGTCTTGCTCCCATTCTCAGGGTCACTGATGGCCAGATTTGGGGTCAGGAATAAATTTTCCCTCAGTCTGATTGGCAGGGACCTTTCGTCTTCCCCTGCACCATAGGGCATGGATCACCTGGAGGGATCATCTGGGCATGCCTTGCCAAATCCATTCTCTGACATCACAGAGAGATTGAGCATTGGTGGCCCCTGGGCCTCTGCTGTTTTTGGCCTAGGGCTCACAGCAGGTTAGTCTCCTGAGGCCTGAAATGCTTTAGCCAAACAGAAGTGATGGGTGCAATGCAGTGGTAGCTGGGTGAGGTTCTCTGGCCTGGGCTATGCAGACTGGGTGATCTAATATTGTGTGCAGTTCTGGTGTTCCATGTTTAAGAAGGATGAATTCAAACTGGAACCGGTCCAGAGAAGGGCTACTAGGATGATCCGAGGAATGGAAAACCTGTCTTATGAAAGGAAACTCAGAGTTTGGCTTGTTTAGCCTAACCAAAAAAGGCTGAGGGAAGATAATGTAGCTCTATAATATATCAGAGGATAAATACAAGAAGGAAGAATTTAAGCCTCAAGTACAATTGGTACACAAGAGCAAAGATAAAACTGATGTCCATCAGAAGTTAGACCTGAAATTCAGAACAAAGATTCTAACCGCCAGAGAAGGAATTCTGGAATAGCCCTTCCAAGGGACAGTGGGCAAAGACATATCTTGGCTCAGAGACAGTGATAAGTTTATGGAGGGATGGTATTGATGGGATAGCCTAATTTGTCAATTACTGATCTTAGACTGTTAGCAGTAAATATGCCCAATGGCCTGTGATGGAACACTAGATAGGGTGGGATCTGAGTTACTACAGAGAATTCTTTCCTGGGTGTCTGGCTGATGAGTCTTGCCCACATGCTCAGGGTTTAACTGATTGCCATATTTGGGGTCGGGAAGGAATTTTCCTCCAGGGCAGACTGGCAGAGGCCCTGGGGGTTTTCACCTTCCTCTGCAGTGTGGGGCACGGGTCACTTGCTGGAGGATTCTCTGCACCTTCAAGTCTTTAAACCACAAGTTGAGGACTTCAGTAGCTCAGACAGGTCAGGATTTTGTTACAGGAGTGGGTGGGTGAGATTCTGTGGCCTGCATTGTGCAGGAGGTCAAACTAGATAATCATAACAGTCCCTTCTGACCTTAAAGTCTATGAGTCTATGAGTCCCTTCTGGGCTGGCACTCCATGAATCTGAGACATCCCTGCTGCCCCCACACACAGGGCTGGCTCCAGGCACCAGCGGAACAAGCATATGCCTGGGGCGGCGCATGCTAAGGGGCGGCATTCCATCCATACTTGGGGCGGCGGAGTCCGGGTGGCTTTTTATTTATTTATTTATTTATTTTTGCGCTTCAGCAGTTCGGATGGCAGCAGTCCAAGTGGTTGGGTTTTTTTTTTCTGCTTTGGCAGTTTGAGCGGCTGCAGTCCGAGCGGTTTTGGGGTTTTATTTTTTGCACTTCAGCAGTTCAGGCAGCGGCAGTCCGAGCGGGTTTTTTTTTTTTTTAATTTTTTCCGCTTCGGCAGTTCAGGTGGTGACAGTCTGAGCCGCATTTTTTTTTGTTTGTTTGTTTGGGGCGGCAAAAATGGTAGAGCCAGCCCTGCCCACACACCCACCAATGGTGGGCTATGGGTAAGGCTGTCCCTTGCACTGCAGGCCCTTCCTGCCAGGGGCCACTCTACCCCCACCCCATCTCCTGCTTCTCACTCCCTCCATGCACCGGGGCCAGGGGGGTCTGAGCCATGCTACCTGGTTTCTTGCAGAGACCTCGGCCAAGGAGGGACTGCTGCTGTGGTGCCAGAGGAAGACGGCTCCATATCGGAATGTCAATGTGCAGAACTTCCACATCAGGTAGGGAGGACTGTGGGGAGGGAGGCCTCGCTTGGGGATTTGGGGCAGGCCCCAGGGGTGCCCTCACCCTGTGGCCTTCATGAGTCGAGCTGGCTGAGGCTCAGCCCCGCTCCCAGGAGGCAGCAGCTCCATCAGTGCCCGCTGGAGTGAAGGAGCCCAGGGGCAGGTGAGCCGGAGGAGGGAGCGTAGGGCGGGGCTGGGGTGCGTGTGTAGTTCCCGGCCCCAGCACAGCACCTGCAGCTGGCCAGGGGTCATAGCCGAGGATCACCTGACTTCTCCTTCTCCTTCCCCCCGGATGCGGCGCAGCTGGAAGGACGGGCTGGCTCTGTGCGCCCTGATCCACCGCCACCGGCCTGACCTCATCGACTATGCGAAGCTCAGAAAGGTGCAACAGCCCCTACCCCCGCTGTCTCCCCCACCCTTCCCCAGGCATTCCCCCCATTGCCCCAGCCCCCACCCTTGCTGCTTCCCCTCCTCCCAGCCCCTGCCCCCCAGCTCCCTGCTACCACAGGACAGCCCTCCCGGCTACCACCCCAGTGACATTGGTCCTGGCTCCTGGCACTGCCCCAGCCCCCATTTAGTTTCCTTCGTCCCCCTCTCCGGCTGTTTCTACGCAAGGACGTTCAGCTCTTTGCTGGCCAGATCCTTGTCCCTGACCTGTTATCTGAGCTCTGGGCAGCAGCTTCCTGCCCCCGTGAACGCCCTCCCCTCCCTGTTACCGCCAATGTGCCCCCCCACCTCCCACTGCATGGCTTAGGCCCCCCTTCCTGCCCTGCTCCCTGCAGGGCCCCGTCCTTCTCACGGAGCCCGCCTTGCCTGTGGCTAACGCAGCCCCCTTTGCCCCCTGGGCCCCTGCCTGTCACCAAGCTCCTCCGAGTCTCACAGCTCTGCCTCTCTGTGCCTAGGATGACCCCATCGGGAACCTCAACACGGCCTTTGAAGTGGCTGAGAAGTACCTCGACATCCCCAAGATGCTGGACGCTGAAGGTGAGGGCTGGGTGCAGCACTCCGAGAGCTGCACAGAGCGGCCTGGGGACCCAGTGCTCTGGCCTGGCCCTTTGCGTGACCTTGACCCTGGAACCTTGGCCTGACCCTGGCCCCCTAATCCTGATCTTGGCTCGCAGTCCTAATCCCAACTCCTAACCCTTGAACCTGATCCTGACCTCTGACCCCGACCCTTCTCCTGGGCCCTATCAGGGCCTGGCTGAACCAGCTTGGCCCTGGAAATGTAATCATTTATCCTCCTCCTACCTGAGCTCCCACTTCAGTCCCCAGACCTGATTCTGTAGGTCTGAACGCCTGGTTTCTCTCCCAGCTCGGGAGGGAATCTAGTGGGTTAGAGCAGGGGGCTAGGAGCCAGGACTCCTGGGTTTTGTTTTTGGCTCTGCCACTGATTCCTTTGTGGGTAGGTAGGAGGGAATCCTCCTCTCCAGTGTCCCTTTTTCTGTTTCCTCCTGTGGGGATCTCAGGCTGTCCCCTTGACCCGCCACACTGGGATGCTCTGTAGAACGAGGTGCCTGGAGCCAGACTCTCCCCTCCCTTCATGGCCCATTCGGCTGCCACACCAGCCCTGCTGGTCTCTCTTGCAGGCCGTGGATCCAGGGGACATGGCTGTAATGCCCAGGGCAGCTGGCACTCTGGGCCTATGCAGCCCAGCCTGAGGGGGAGCATGCTTCCAGACAGGGGCTGGGGGACACTGTCATAGACCCCCCAGGATCTGCGCTACACCCCAGTTCTGAAACAGTCTGTTGGAGGGACCTCTATGTATGCCAGAAAAACACACGCACGCACGCGCGCGCTTCAGGACAGGCCATGTAGCCTCACTGCCCCCTAGACTGAGCTTCTGGGCTCCCACCCCCCTGCTTCACCCCCTGAGCTCTGCCCTGCGAGTCCAGCTGGGACAAGCTCCTGGCAGAGTCTTGTCCACCTCTCAGGACTGACACACCCCAGCTGGGATCTGTCGTGGCACCAAAGAGCCTTCTCCAAACGGAGCAGGGCTTGTGAGTCACCTGGAGTACTGAGGTTCGTACAGAGAAATCAGGGCTCCAGCACAGTCCATCTGCTCAGCCCAGAGCAATTCACCAGCCCAGCCCCAGTAACCTCCAGTGCCAGGCTCCGCGTGTTGGGCTTCCTGGGCCAGGCTCAGTCCTTGGCACCCAGGCTGGGCTAGGCTGAATTCACAGCCCTCACCTAGATCCCTGACACTTTGGATTGGCTTTGTCTCGCTGGCCCCCTTGTTGATCTGGTCATTAACAAATGTATTCAATCCAGCCTAGCAGGGAAGTGAGGCACCACTGTGTCTCCTGGGCAGGGTGTCTCTGCACTTCAGCCACTGCAGCGCTTCACTGTAGACACCACCTATCCCAGGAGAGGGCTTTGCCCATGGCTGTAGTTTCCCACCTCCCCGAGAGGCAGTAACTAGGTCAGCCGGAGAATTCTTCTATCCCTCTAGCCCTGTCCACACTGGGGGGAGGTCAGTATAGCTATACCACGGGTGGTGGTGGGGATTTCTCACACCCCAGGGAGACCTGGCTATGCCGATGTAAGTGTCTAATGGAGACCAGCCCTGAGAGCAAACATAATTCCTTCCCCCCATCGGCTAGCCATGCAAAGTACAGGGGGAAACTGAGGCACACATAGAAGTCTCAAAAATATTATGAAATGTTCCCACTCTCTCACAGGCACATCCCGCGGGAAGGGCTGGGGCTGGGAGGAGTGCTCTGGAGATGGGGGTGGGGGGGTTCTGGCAGGGCCAGTGCAAGGATGTTTCGCGCCCTAGGCGAAACTTCCACCTTGCGCTCTCCCGGCCCTGAGGCACTGCCCCCGCCCCCGCGGTAGCTCCCCACCCTCCGCCCTGAGGCACCCCCCCGCCCCAGCTCACTCCTGCTCCGCGCACGAGCACCCCGAGCACGCCATGGCTGCTTCACTTCTCCCACCTCCCAGGCTTGCGGCGCCAATCAGCTTAGGTGCCGAAAGCCTGGGAGGCAGGAGAAGTGAAGCAGCTATGGTGTGTTTGGGGAGGAGGCGGGGCAGGTATGAGCTGGGGTGGGGACTTCCCCTGCGTGCCACGCCCCCCTTACTTGCTGAAGGCGACCCTCCCCATGCTCCCCTGCACCAGCTCCCTCTGCCTAAATGCTGGCGGCGACTGGGGCGGACGAAGATCCGGCTGCCACAGTCGCTGCTGAAGAAAATGGTGTCCCCCAAATCCCAGCGCCTCGCCTAAATGGTTGCACCGGCCCTGCCTGCACTGCCCTCAGGCCCAGCTCAGTCCCTCTGCCAAACAGCAGCACGTGACACAAGCAGAGGCGTTCCCATACGAGGCATCACCACAGAGCTGTGGGCTCATCTGCACGGCCTGCCTCACCCTGGGTGGAAGGGCCTGCTCCTGTCCCCAGTGTGAGTGGCTGATTCAGCCCAATAGTGCAATTTGTTCACACCAGAGAAGCGTCATGAATGATCAAGCTGAGTGTGGATTTTCTATAGCAGGTTGGGTTCTTGAGTCGTGCAGGGACTGAGAGGGGAGGCTTTGTACCTCCCTGATGTGGTGCTGGGGCAGGCAGGGGACAGAGAGGCCACAGTAGCAGGTCAGAGCAGCCTGCGGACAGCCCTAGCTTGCCCTCTCTGCCTCCCACTGCCATAGTCTCTATAGGCATCACTGTACCAGGGGATACCTAGGGTGCAGGCCTGTCTCTTCCTGCCCTCGATCTGCCCTGAAATATCTCCTGTGCCAGAAGAATCTATGGGGTTGGCACTGAGCTCCTGGTGCAATTCACCCAGGGGAACCACACAGCCCCTTGGTGCCAGCCCAGCTTCACCCTACTCTGCACACACAGCAGGTGCAAAGTGACTGCACAGGGGAGGAGAAGGAGCCTCCTTGGTTGAGTCCTCTTGAGCCTGGCTCTCTCTATTTTCAAGAAAACCAGGAAATTCAAACACAAAAGATACTTTGTAAAAACAGTTCAGGTGGCTGAGAGACAGCGACGCAAAACCCAAATGCACAATGCCAGGAAACACAGCACAAAACCATTCACCTACATCCCTCCTCTTCTCTCTCTCACTCACACACTGCCCATTCCCCCAGCCAACCAGTCCTACTCAGCTATTGTCCCCACAGTCAGACCCTTAATTCTACCCTCCATAGAATGCCATGAAACAATGCTTACAGCTCATGAACAAAAAGCTACAGAAAGAAATATGCATAGCAGAGATCAGCACATGCACCCTGCTCAGGACACATGACCAAAGGAGCCTCAGTGACATCAATCTAAAACTATTCATTACACCCCAAAAAATTCTACACCCCAAAAAATTCTACATAACAGCTGGAGCTTACAAATCCTCTCATATGCTACCTGTCACCATTTGCAAACAAAATCACAGCACACAAACACTACAATCTGTGCAGTTATGACTTACCAAATTGCAGAATCCATCAAAAAGATTGAGATGTAATATTGCTCCACATAAACAAATATGTTATCCCACAAAATCAAAATAACTTGGTTGGTAGCCTACAACTGTGAGATGAAGGTTCAGTGTCTTAATATAACAATGCCAACTCCAAAATACTGCCACATTTATACCTACTTCCACATATACTCTTATCATTGCGCAGATTTCCCATCTTAAATTCATACTGAACACATTCAAAATAAATGTTTATTTAAAAAAAATTCTTTAGGTGACACCTCTATTGGGAAAAATTCTGGTAACATATTCTAGTTCACAATATTAAGATTACAAACAAAAAGGACATATAGTTGTGATTCTTGACAAGTCCTAAACAGAAATAAACCAGATTCAAGCTAACCATGAGAAATACAGATTAATCCCATAGGAACACTGGCATTAAATAGGCCCTGTCTACAGGTGTGTTTTGATTTTGTAAACACTTCCCTGCTGGGCTAGCCTGGGGCTTACAGATGGCAGAGTTAAGGGTATCTGGTGGCCTGTGAGTGTGGCTAAGTAGAGCAGCTTTTCTCTGGGAATGGATGGTATCTGGAAACAGGGATGTGTGGGGCTGATGTACTGAGATACATGGTGTTACACAGTGTTGTGTGTGTTCCAGTTTTGCATTGTTGTCCCTTAGCAACTTGTTCTCCTTGATGTTACCTTAACATTGCACACAACCCCTTAGCAACTTGTTTTTTACCACTGTAACCAGTGTCCCTGGGGACACCCCTGGGTGAGCCACTGCAGCAGGGACTGACCCTGAAATCTCTGCTTCCCAATGCATGAGCTGCTGCTCCATGAGCTAAAAAACCCCACTGCTTGGCCAGGCTACAGCTTCTCAGCCTCCACCTCTGGCTCAGCCAAGCTGAGGGGAGAGAGCCTTGAGGGTGGGGATGGGTCACAGATCTCTGAACTAAGGTGGGAACCAGAGAGGTTCCGTACTGGTGCCAGGCCCGCCCAGGGACCTGGGGCACTAGCATGGCCAGGCTGGGCACCTCGCTGGCTCCCTGGGCTGCTAGAGACTGGGAGACAGGCCAGAAGGGGGGCAGCCGCGGGGGTAGGTCCCTGCCAGCCGCCAGGACCCAGAACCGCGGAGGGGAAGGGGCTGCTCCTGGGCTCCCATCCAGCCGCCCCCGCGCTGGGGCTTCCCGCACGCGGCCCCCTTACCTCCTCCACCAGGGCGGAGAAGTGCTCCAGGGAGGAGGCGGGCAGGTCCCCGTAGAGCAGCTCCCTGGGGCCGGGCGGGGCGCTCAGCGGCCCGGGCCCCCTGTGCAGGAAGAACAGCACCTTGCCGCGGCCGGGGCTGGCAGGGAGCTTGGTGCTGAGCGCCAGCTGCCCCGCCGGCCTCAGCATCCCCAGCAGCAGTGGCGGCTGCCCCGCGGTGCCCTCCAGGAAGCCCCGCAGCAGGGGCTGCGCCTCAGGGCTGCCCTCACAGCGCTCCCAGCGCTCCGGCTTCAGCCGCAGGCTCCGCACCACACACTCCCCGAGCAGCCGGACGCGGGGATCCAAGGCGGGGGTGTCCCAGGAGCGGCACCAGGGTTTTTGGCGCCCTGGGGGGGGTCCTTCCGCGCTCCCAGTCTTTGGAGCACTTTGGCGGCGGATCCTGGAGCGAGTGAAGGACCCGCCGCAGAATTGCCACTGAAGACCCGGAGCGCGGAAGGACACCCCCCCCCCCCGCCGCTTAAACGGAAGTGCCTGCCTGGGTTCCGGAGGTCACACAGGGTGCTGGGTTGGCGAGGGAAGTAGTCGAGACTCCAGTGCAGGGATGCGTGGGCAGGTCACACCCTCGCTCCCTCACCCCCACTGAGCTGCTGGCATCTCTCTGCAGACATTGTCAACACGCCCAAGCCAGATGAGAAAGCCATCATGACCTACGTGTCCTGCTTCTACCACGCCTTTGCTGGAGCAGAGCAGGTGTGCGTGCATGCGTGTGTGTGTGTGTCTCCAGTGCAAATGGGGCTGGGGTTGGGGACAGTCTTGGTTGGGGTCTGTGTGGTACCCACCTCCATGGGGCCCCAGTCTCTGTTGGGATCAGTGTGATGCCTGGCACAACAGGGGTCCCAACCTCAGGTGGGGGTGTCTGTGCAGCATCCTGCCCAACAGGGGCCTGACTTTGCTCAGGGTCCTTGCAGGGCCCAGCACAGCTCCCTCCCGCGAGGCCCCACAGATGCTCGACAGGGGGCCCCGATCTTGGTCAGGGGAAGGGAAGGACTGTGCTCAGGCTGCTCTATTCCCCCTCCCCGCCCTTGAGAAGTAATGTGGTGTTTCTTCCCCCACCCCATCCCAGGCCGAGACGGCTGCAAACAGGATCTGCAAGGTGCTGGCTGTCAATCAGGAGAACGAGAAACTGATGGAGGAGTACGAGAAGCTGGCAAGCGAGGTACCAATCCATCCTCCCCTGAAGACGCCATGTCCCCTCACCCTGACACCTGCTGGGGGCTTGCTCCCAGGACTGGGCGCACTGGAGAGAGGCAGCAAGGCCCTGAATGGGCATCAGGACTCCTGGGTTCTGGCCTGGCTCCAGCAGGGGAGGGAGATCTAGTGGGTTAAAGCAGTGGGAGGGGCTGGGAGCCAGGTCCCTTGGGTGCAGTGGGGGTGATATACTGGCCTGATGGGGTGCAGCTGTATTAGTTAATGCTTGGAGGAGAGGGGTGCTGAGGGCCGGGCTGGGGAGTGAGGAGCTAGTGTTGGGCTATGTGCCTGTGGCTCTCCCCCAAGGGCCTGTAGGGGCTGGAGTGACCCAGCACTGCCCCCTGCTGGCCGTCACCCTCCCCACGGCTCCCCACAGCTGCTGGAGTGGATCCGGCGCACCATCCCATGGCTAGAGAACCGCGTGGCAGAGAAGAGCATGAGCGCCATGCGGCGCAAGCTGGAGGATTTCCGGGACTATCGCCGAGTCCACAAACCACCCCGCGTGCAGGAGAAATGCCAGCTCGAGATCAACTTCAACACCCTGCAGACCAAGCTGCGCCTCAGCAACCGGCCTGCCTTCATGCCCTCCGAGGGCAAGATGGTCTCGGTGAGCCATGGCACAGGGAGGCCATGCACCTGCCATGGGGCCCTTGGCACCTGCGAGGGGATCTGCCATCCATCCATGGACACTGCCTCTGCTACCCTGAGAGGGGATGAGGCCTGCGTGGCACATCCATGGGACATGGGTTCACATGGACCAGCGGCCGACACATCCCTGTTGTGTGATGGTGCTCATGGAGCACGGAGCCACATGTGCCTGGGTGGTGGTGCCCACTGATAGGGAGCTATGTGTGCCTGGGGGCAGTGCCCATGGGATGGGGAACCACATGTGCCCAGGGGTTGGTGCCCACTGGACAGGGAGCCATGTGTACCTGGGAGACGGTGCCCATGTGGTGTAGAGCCAAGTACTGAGGGTGATGAGGACACACACCAGACATGGACTATCACAGAGCTTGTCTGTTGCTGATGGGGCCCAAGCTGGGGTGTCCAGGGGCAGTGTGGCTGTGATCTGGGTGCTGCTGCCCCAGGGGACGGGCAGGGGTGAGGCAGGGTAGGTGGCCAGCTCCAGCACTGCCCTGGTGCTGTGTGTGTGGGAGGAGGGGGCAGCACCCAGGCTCACGCATCTCTGTCTGCGGTGGGGGTAGGATATTGCCAACGCCTGGAAGGGGCTGGAGCAGGCGGAGAAGGGCTATGAGGAGTGGCTGCTGACTGAGATCCGCCGCCTGGAGCGCCTGGAGCACCTGGCTGAGAAGTTCAAGCAGAAGGCGACGCTGCATGAGTCCTGGACCAGAGGTATCAACCCCCTGTCCCCATGGGCCAGGGATCCCCCCAGCCCCTTCTGCTACAGGGCTCCCCCCACCCCAATCCCTCACTATGAGAATACCCCTTTCTGCTACAGGGATCACCCTGCCTTCTCCTACACCTGCGCTATGGGGTACCCTCACTGTGGATCTCCCCCAGAGGGGACTGCTCCAGTCCCCGCCCCAGGAGGGCACTACCCCTCAGGCCCTGCCCCGGGCTCCTCCCAGCCCTCTGGGACAGGGTGGGGCTCTGCCGTCAGTGATGCCTATGTGGGCATTCCCCCTTCAGGTTCCTCCCTGCCCCAGAAGCCCATAGGGTAAGGGGAAGAGGGTACAAAGGGCGGGAGCTGGTGGGTTGGGGTTGGAGAAGGCTGGCCAGGCTCAGACTATGCTGCCCCTGCAGGGAAGGAGGAAATGCTTTCGCAGAGGGACTATGAGTCAGCCTCGCTCATGGAGGTGCGGGCGCTGATGCGCAAACACGAGGCCTTTGAGAGCGACCTGGCTGCCCACCAGGACCGCGTGGAGCAGATTGCTGCCATCGCCCAGGAGCTTAAGTAAGTGCTGGGCCTGAGACACACACCCCAGTCAGAATCTCCATGCCAGAGCCAGGGAGAGAACTCAGGAGTCCTCACTCTCAGCCCCCTGCTCTAACCACGAGGCCACACCCAGCTCCTAGTGCCCGGGCAGGTGCTGTCCCTAGCTAGGTGGGCAGTATCCAGGGCTCTGTGCCCTCCCCCGTGGCAGCCCAGTTGCTGTGTGCCCTGCCCTGTGGCAGCCCAGTGGCTCTGTGCCCTGCCCCATGGCAGCCCAGTGGCTCTGTGCTTTGCCCCATGGCTCATTGCCCTTACTTTCCCACCAACTCTCCCCTTCTCCGCAGTGAGCTGGACTACCATGATGCTGCCTCGGTGAACTCCCGCTGCCAGGCCATCTGTGACCAATGGGACACGCTGGGCACCCTGACCCAGAAGAGGAGGGACGCGCTGGAGGTGAGAGGAGGCCCCGAATGGCGGGGAGCTCCTGCTGCCAACCGGAGTGGGGAGGGGTGTGGCCAGAGGACAGGCCTGCCCCGGTGCAGGGGCCGGGAGGATGGTAGGTGCCCTTTCCCCTCTAACTGTCTGGCTCTGCCCCTGCCCAGCGGGTGGAGAAGCTGCTGGAGACCATCGACCAGTTGTACCTTGAGTTTGCCAAGAGAGCTGCCCCCTTCAACAACTGGATGGATGGTGCCACCGAGGACCTGCAGGACATGTTCATCGTGCACAGCATTGAGGAGATCCAGGTGCGGCCCACTGGGCCCCTGGGCTAGATCCCTGGCTCTGGGAGGGGAGTGGGGTCTAGTGGTTAGAGCAGGGGGGACTGGGAGCCAGGACTCCTGGGTTCTCTTCCTGGCTCTGGGAGGGGAGTGGGGTCTAGTGGTTAGAACAGGGAGTGTTGTTTTCCTGCTCTGTGCCTTAGTTTCCTCTCTGTGTATGAATCCCTCGGCCCCCTGCTCTCTGGGGTTAGGGGAGGTGGGGGAGTCCAAGGGGGGAATTAGGGGAAGTGGCAGGGCTGGGGCTGGGTGGGAGCGGGACAAGGGAAGTGGGAGGTCTGTGGGGTGTGGTGCAGTGGGCCACAGTGTCCCTGTGTCCCTGTGTTGCTCTGCTCAGCTGTCCAGAACCGTAAGCCCTGGTGTTACCCCTCAGTCTCAGCAAGACAGAGCTTTGCTGGAGAGAACAAAACCCGCTTTCTAACTAACACACATAATTTCCCAAAGTTCCAGCCTTTGCCCGAGCAGTTTTCTCAACCACCTCAAGTTTGCAGCATCTCCAGCCCCCCCGGCCAAGGGACCCAGCTTTCCTAGGCTCAGAGGCACTGCTTCCTCTGGCCCCTCCATGACGGGTAATGAGAAGGTCTCTCTGTTCCCCCTGTGTCACCAGAGGCCATTATCCCTGCATCCAGAGCCAGAGGGCGGCCTGGGGTGCAGGCTCTATCCCAGACATGATCACTCAGGTGTCTCTTTCACCGCTTGTTAGCTTAATGGCTTTGTTTGCCTTATATGTAAATATCCTGTCACTGTCCAACCAGCCAGCTGGGTCACTGCCCCTTGCGCTGTCCAGGCTGGGTGGAGGCTCTGCCTCCCAAAGGCGCTGTAGGAACATACAACCAGCATGTCAGTAACTCTGGGCAGAGCCCGTGCAAACATCCCACAGGGATCTGGGGACCAGCGGGCCACTGCTGTACACACCAGACCTAGCAGGACATGTTCTGCCCCCAGCGTGGTGCGGAGTGAGGGCGTCAGGCCGGATCTGACACAGGGCTATGGGCCCTCAGCCCATGGGCCGTGAGGGGCTCTTTGGGCCACACTCCCCCCATGGTGACTGTCCCCCTGCCCGCAGAGCCTGATCACGGCCCATGAGCAGTTCAAGGCCACGCTGCCCGAGGCCGACAAGGAGCGCATGGCCATCCTAGGCATCCAGAACGAGATCCAGAAGATCGCCCAGACCTATGGCATCAAGCTGAGCGGGGTGAACCCTTACACCAATCTCTCACACCTTGACATCGCCAGCAAGTGGGACACGGTGAGTGCAGCCACTGGGAGCGGGGACCCGGCTGACCCTCCCACCCCCTGACTGTGTCTGTCCCACCCCACTGTCCAGCTAGCCATCTGACCCCGCAGGCCTCACACCCCCTGCCTGTCTGTCAGTCTGTCAGTGCCTCTCTGTCTGGCCCTGCCTCCCCAGCCCCACTGCTCTTGGGCCCTGGCCTCCCCGAGCTGAAACCCCACCTTCCCAGCCCATTGCACTCAGCCGCCTCCCATCTGGAGCCCTGTCCCACAGCCTCTCACCTGCTGCTCCCTCCCCCACAGGTGAAGCAGCTGGTGCCACACCGAGACCAGATGCTGCAGGAGGAGCTGGCGCGGCAACAGGCCAATGAGCGGCTGCGGCGCCAATTTGCTGCCCAGGCCAATGTCTTGGGGCCCTGGATCCAGACCAAGATGGAGGTGAGAGCTCCAGTGTGTGGATTCTAGCCACGGCTCTGGGAAAGGAGTGAGGACTAATGGTTGGGGGGGTTGGGAGTCAGGACTCCTGGGTTCTAGCCACAGCTCCGAGATAGAGAGGAGATCTTCAACAATCTGAAATTCAAAAAAGAGTCTTACAACAAGTGGAAACTTGGTCAAATTACAAAGGATGAATATAAACAAATAACAAAGTATGTAGTGACAAAATCAGAAAGGCCAAGGCACAAAACGAGATCAAACTAGCTAGAGTCATAAAGGGTAACAAGAAAATGTTCTACAAATACATTAGAAGCAAGAAGCTGACCAAGGACAGGTAGGCCCATTACTCAATGAGAGGGAAAACACAACAGAAAATGTGGGAATGGCTGAAGTGCTAAATGACTGTTTTTTGTTTCAGTTTTCACCAAAAAGGTTAGTAGTGATTGGCCATCTAACAGTGAATGCCAGGGAAAATGAGGTAGGATCAAAGGCTAAAATAGGGAAAGAACAAGTTAAAACTTACTTAGACAAGTCAGATGTCTTCCAAGTCACCAGGGCCTGATGAAAAACATCCTAGAATACTCAAGGAGCTGACTGAGGAGATATATGAACTATTAGCGATTATCTTCAAACGTCATGGAAGTCGGGAGAGATTCCAGAAGACTGGAAAAGGGCAAATGTAGTGCCCATCTATAGAAAAGGGAATAAGGACAACCGGGGGAATTATAGATCAGTCAGCATAACGTCAGTACCCAGAAAGATAATGGAGCAAATAATTAAGCAATCAGTTTGCAAACACCTAGATGATAATAAGGTGATAAGTAACAGTCAGCACAGATTTATCAATAGCATGAAATTCAATAAGGACAAATGCAAAGTACTCCACTTAGGAAGGAACAGTCATCGCACACATACAAAATGGGAAATGACTGCCTAGGAAGGAGTGCTGCGGAAAGGGATCTGGGGGTCATAGTGGATCCCAAGCTAAATATGAGTCAACAGTGTAACACTGTTGCAAAAAAGGCAAACATCCTTCTGGGATGTATTAGCAGGAGTGTTGTAAGCAAGACATGAGAAGTAATTCTTCCGCTCTGCTCCGCACTGATTAGGCCTCAGCTGAAGTATTGTGTCCAGTTCTGGGCGCCACATTTCAGGAAAGATGAGGACAAATTGGAGAAAGTCCAGAGAAGAGCAACAAAAACTATTAAATGTCTAGAAAACATGACCTATGAGGGAAGTTTGGAGAAGAGAAGGCTGAAGGAGGGACATGATAATAGTTGTCAAGTACAATAAAGGTTGTTACAGGGAAGAGGGAGAAGAATTGTTCTCCTTAACCTCTGAGGATAGAACAAGAAGCAATGGGCTTAAATTGCAGCCTGGGAGGTTTAGACTGGACATTAGGAAAAACTTCCTGTCAGGCTGGTTAAGCACTGGAATAAATTGCCTGGGGAGGTTGTGGAATCTCCATCACTGGAGGTTTTTAAGAGCAGGTTGGACACACACCTGCCAGGGATGGTCCTGTTACTACTTAGTCCTGATGGATTGGAGTAGGTGAGTAGGTGACCGCTTGAGGTCCCTTCCACTTCTATGATTCCATGAGTCTATAATGGTTAGAGCGAGGGAGTGGGAAGCGGGGGGCCAGGACTCCTGGGTTCTCTCTCAGCTCTAGGAGAGGCGTGGGGTCCAGCAAGAAGAGCAGGGCACAGTGTCCTCACACAGTGACAGCCCCTTGCCCCCCACAGGAGATTGGGCACATCTCAGTGGACATCAGTGGCTCCCTCGAGGACCAGATGAATCATCTCAAGCAACAGGAGCAGAACATCATTAACTACAAGGCCAACATCGACAAGCTGGAAGGCGACCACCAGCTCATCCAGGAGGCCCTGGTCTTTGACAACAAGCACACCAGCTACACTATGGAGGTGAGAGGCCAGATGGGGCTGTGGGGCTCCTTGTGGGGGGGCTCTCCAAGTAGGGATCAGGGTCTGACAGAGGGACTCGGGAGGAGGGGATGACTAAGGGTGCTCTGAGAGGGGCAGAGGGTCTCAGGGGAGGGGTTTGGAAGGGAAAGTTGTCATGAATCATAGAGGGATATGTGGTTGTGCTTTGTGTGTAGTAATGTTCAAGAGTGATGGGAGGGTGATCTCAGTGAGGTGATCCCCCAGGTGCTGTGATCCACTCTCCTGTCCCCACAGCACATCCGGGTGGGCTGGGAGCAGCTGCTGACGACCATCGCCCGAACCATCAACGAGGTGGAGAACCAGATCCTGACCCGCGATGCCAAGGGCATCAGCCAGGAGCAGATGAACGAGTTCCGGGCATCCTTCAACCACTTTGACCGGGTGAGATATGGCCCTTGGCATCCTGATGATGCTGACCCTGCCTGGATAGCCTTGCCCCCATCAATAACCCCGCCCCTGCCTGGATAGCCCTGCCCCCATCAATAACCCCACCCCTGCCTGGATAGCCCTGCCCCCATCAATAACCCTCATCGATAACTCCACCCTTACCCAGATAGCCCTGCCCCCATTGATAACCTTTCTAGATAACTTCACTCCCCACATCTGTCTCCCATCTAGATAACCCAGCTCCCCACCACTGCTGCCCACAGCCAGCTTTGCTGGTGCCTCATAGTCCCAACCCACAGCTCTGCCAATGCTCCTCAATCCTGACACAGCCTGAGTGTGTGGGGGCATGAATGGCTCACAGAGGTGGAGCTCTGCACCCTAGTGGAGGTCCCTGTGGGGCTTCAAGGGGGACTCACTGGTAGCGGGAGCTCAGGCTGCCTGGGCTGTACCCCTGCCAGATGGGTCTGGTCCTTGGGAGCACATTCCTGGCTTGACATCTTTTCTTCCCTCCCTGCTTCCTGCCACAGAAGAGGAATGGGATGATGGACCCTGATGACTTCCGCGCCTGCCTGATCTCCATGGGCTATGACCTGGTAAGAGACCCCCCCGCCTAGGAGGGCCAGTACTGGCTGTACTGAGTCCCTGCCCCACTCCCTGCAGCACAGTGCCCCCTAGTGCCACACTGGGCTCAGCCCCGAGCCTAACTCAGTGCAACCCCAGCCTCACCCCCATTCCTACCCTCCAGGGTGAGGTGGAGTTTGCCCGGATCATGATGCTGGTGGATCCCAACAGCACGGGCGTGGTGACGTTCCAGGCCTTCATCGACTTCATGACCCGTGAGACAGCCGAGACTGACACGGCTGAGCAGGTTGTGGCCTCCTTCAAGATCCTGGCATCAGACAAGGTCAGTCCAGCCACGTCCCCCTCGAGACCTCTCGGAGGGCTCTGCTGGGCTGGGAGCGTCTTTCTCAACTCTTGGGGCCTGTGGGATAGCAGCTGGTGAAGGGGATGGGGCTGGCCTTGCTGCAGTGCATGATGGGATTGGTAGCCTCTCTAGGTCACACTGAGCCAGCTCCCATGGGTCTGCTGGAATTTCCCTTGGGTCTCTTGTCTGCTGTGAAGGTATGTGGGGGGCAGGTTTTATTCCACGCTGCCTCCACTGGCCCCCAGGGATGCTCCCTTGCCCCAAGCCTGTCAAGAACCCTGAGTCACAGGCTGTGGTTCAGGAGGGTTCCCCTCTCCCCAGTTTTGGATGCAGCGTGACCAGGGTCTCAGAGCATCTTGGATCTGGGCCCTCTGCCCATGTAGTTAGACCAGGGGTTCTCAAACTTCATTGCACCACGACCCCCTTCTGCCAACAACATTTACTACACAACCCCAGGAGGGGGGACCGAAGCCTGAACCGCTGGGTGGGGGTTTGGGGGGCCAAAGCCCAAGGGCTTCAGTCCCAAGCAGAGAGTCTGTAACCTGAGCCCCGCCACCCAGGGCTGAAGCCCTCAGGCTTCAGCCCCAGACAGTTGGGCTTGAGCTTCGGCTCTGGTCATGACCCACTTTGGGGTCCTGACCCAAAGTTTGAGAACTGCTGAGTTAGACCCACGCAGCCAGGTGGCCCTGCAGCAAATCCCCGGGAGAGATTGTGCTAGAACAGTGAGTGTGGGCAGTGCAGGCCCGAACAGGCCCTACAGACCTTGCTCCAGCGCTGCCCTGCCCTGTGCTTGTCTCCCTAAGCTAGCCAGGGCCCCTGATGGGTAGGGGAGGGGGAAGGGGGGCTGGGCTGCTGCCCCCTAACCATCTCCCCTCCCATCTTTCAGAACTACATCACCGTGGAGGAGCTGCGGCGGGAGCTGCCCCCGGAGCAGGCCGAGTATTGCATCAGCCGCATGACAAAGTACAGCGGGGCTGACGCGGTGTCAGGCGCATTGGACTATGTCTCCTTCTCCAGCGCCCTATACGGGGAGAGCGACCTGTAACCCCCACCCTGGGAGCCCCTGCTGCACCTCGCAGGATCAACACCCCTCCCCCCGATCGGTGGGGGGAACCTGCCTGGATTCCCCCACCACCACCCTGCCCCATGGAACGACAACACTGTGGAGCCCCATGTGGCCTGGACAGATGGATGGGGATCTGTCTGGGTTAGGACCCTCTATCCCCCACGTCTCGCCCCCAGTCCCCCCCAAAGCCCAGCTCTAGCTAGGAGCCGCCTCATCTCTGTGTCTTTGCTGCTGCCCCAGTAGATGCGCGCTTGTCCAGTCTGGATCAGCCCCCCTTGTTCCCCAGTCCCAGCACCTCCCTTCCCCCTCTGGGTGTGCTTTGGACTCCAACCTTCCCCCTCGCTGCCTCAAAAATGCAGGAGGTGGGGCCAGTTCTCGGCATGTCTGTCCCCAGCTAAGGGGCTCGCTGCCTGTTGAGGGGTCCTATGGCCCCGATCTCTGTGGCTCCAGTGCAGGGAGCTGCGCACTGAGGGTGGGGCACAAGGAACAGGGCTGGCAGCAGACCTGGGGAGCAGAGCCAGGTCGGGCTGGGCCAGGTGTGCTCCTTACACTCGCTAATAAATGAAACATAACAGAGAGACCCACCAACCACCTGGCTTCTGTACAGTGCATGTGGGAGAGGCTTCACCCCCTGGGCTGGAGAGGATCTTAGTGTGTGTGCGTGTGTGGGGGTGAGAGCAGTGCTCTCTGGGGGAGGAGAATCAGTGCATATGTGGCAGGAGGTGAGCAGAGCGGTGCCACTCTCAGGTTCCCAGGTGTTTTCCAAGCACTGCTGGGAAAGGGTGGTGCCTGTCGTGCAGACAGATCTGAGTGAGTCCATTTGGCTGCAGCACTGGTAGGTGAGGATGCAGATGTACCTGTACTGTGAGCAGCTCTCCAGCCAGCCACAGTGTAACTTGCCCTTCTGCAGGGAGCTTCCTGGGAAAAGGTTTGCACTCTGCTGCCTCGGGGTAAGGGGACTGGCAGCCACCTACCATTACAAATGTGAAGAGACTGAAAGATCAAACCCTCCACGTCCTGTGATTCCTCGCCCGTCAGCCCCCAAGCTGGTGGGCGTCTCCAATCAGCCTTTGCCAAGATAACCACAGAGCGGCGCGTGCTATTAAAAACCCTACCAAAACCACATGCCACGGCCCACACAGCTCTCCCTTTGGGGTGAGGCTGAGCAAACCCACTGGGACGGGTGCTGGTCATGTTGCTTATTGCACCACTAGTAGGCGCTCCAGTTCTCCAGGAAGCTGGTCTAAGAGCCAGTGAAGACAAGACCAGAGCAGCGAATACAGCCTATGACTGGGGGATGGAAGGGTGTGATGATGTCTAGGGTCTATGGGAGTTATGGCTTCGTGGCTCTGGGTCTAGGTGACTTCTGCTTAATTCCTACATCGAGGCTGAAGCCCGAAATCCCCACGAAAACTAAAGTCATTGTTATTAATGTGGGTATTCCAGTAGGTCCTGTGAGCAGCAGTCATGAACCCTATTCTGCTAGGTGCTCTACAAAGAGACCAGCCAGGCAGTCCCTGTCCCCAGAGCGCTGCCAGCCTTACTACAAGGGACAGCAGGTGGAGCTGGCCAGACAGGGGAGGACAGGGAACCAAACATCTCTTGTCAGCAGGAGAGGCCGTGAGCTCTGTGCACCAGCAGCCTGAGCAGTGTCATATTTTCTGCAGACAAAGGAGGGTTTTGCAACAGGATTGGCAGGAGACCCCTCCACAGAAAGTGACGTCGTGGGTGTTTATGAGGAGCCCCTCCCAAGTGGGTGGAGCAGTGCAGGAAAAAGCACCAAGGGGCTTGATTGGAAATGTAACAAGTGGCCAATGGAGCTGGTGTCACAGGCTGATGGCAGGTGTCTGTTGCCTTCTCGATAGCGGATGGGAGGTGATAGATTGGCTGGGGCTAGGCTGTGAAGGGATTTATGTGGGGGGTAAAATGTCACTTATGTGCCATAGCTGGTGGTGTTTAAACACCTAGAGTGGGTGGGTGTCTATCCAAAAAGGAACCCACCCCTGCAGCAGTGCTGGGATAGAACCCAGGTGGCCTAGCTCATAAGGTGTGTGTGGGAATCTAGTGGCTTACAGTGTTGGGGAGTTAGGAGGCCTGGATTCTATCCCCAGCTCTGTGTGGCCTTGGGTAAGTCACTCCCTGCAGAGCTTGGTGCTTCTGTTGCTCCCAGCTCCCTGCCTGGAGCCTAATGCCATGAACTGATGGCTCCTGGCGCAACCCATTTCTTCAGAGGATACTGAGAATGGAGGGGGAGGAATTCCTCTGTGCTCTGTCACCAGGGACAGATACTGTAACTCCAGGTGAAAGGAAGCCTGGCACAGTGGGAAAAATACTCAAATGCTGCAGTGATTGGCTAGTTCTCAGCCCTTCAGGGGCAAGTGGGATGGGTTTACCTCTGCTGCTGAGCATGATGGGAAAGGAGCCTTGTATAAAAGCCTCTGTGCAGGCAGTAGTAAGCCGTTTGCCAGTGTGGTTGCTTGAGGTGTATGTGGCAGAGAGAGAAAGGCAGGCTGGGTCCTAAGAATTTTTTTTCCTGTTAATTAAGGTTTTGGTGACTTGAGTATTTTTTATTGTGGCTGCCTTGGGGCAGGGGAAGGGAGAGTATATTACTGTGGTGAGGGAAGGGGACTTTTTAAATCCTTTCTTTACTGTGGTATGACTGGCAGTTAGGATTCCTGGCTTCTAGTTCCAGCTCTGGGAGGGGAGCTTTATCTAGTGCTTAGAAAAGGGCAGACAGGACTCCTAGGCTCTATTCCTCAGCCCTGTGAGATCCTGGGGAAGCTACCCACCATCCATGCTACAGCTGTGATTGATCCACTGGCCTTCAATTTAGCAGGTTTAGTGAAGACCAACCAAATCAACAGCAGATTGCCCTTCAGTCAATCCCTGTACTCTACCCCAATGAGGGTATGTCTACACTACCCGCCAAATCGGTGGGCAGCGATCAATCCAGGGGGGATTGATAGACACGATGAGTTGATCCCCGTCCCCTCTCCTGTTGACTCGAGTACTCCAGCGCCGCGAGAGGCGCAGGCAGAGTGGATGCGGGAGCGGCAACAGTTGACTCACCGCAGTGAAGAAACCAGGGTAAGTCGATCTAAGTACATCATCTTCAGCTACGTTATTCATGTAGCTGGAGTTGCGTAGCATAGATCGACTTATCGCAGTAGTGTAGACGCTTATCTCTGTTGGTAAAATTAAGCCAATACTTCCCTGGGATAGGTGCTGACTCTGCGGATGCTCTGGGGCAGGAGCACCCATGGGGAAAAATTGGTGGGTGCTCTGCACCCACTGAGCTCCCTGCTGCCCCCACTCCAGTTCACCTTCACTCTGCCTCCTCCCCTGAGCATGCCTTGTCCCCGCTTCTCCCAGTGCTTGATGCCGCAAAACAGCTGTTTGGCAGCAGCAAGCGCTGGGAGGGATGGGGAAGAGGTGGGGATTTGGTGAAGGGTCCAATAGGGGCAGAGTGGGGGGGTGGAGTTGGGGCAGGGATTTTCGGGAAGGGATTGGAATGGGGGTGGGACTGGAGGTGAGCACCCACCGGCACTGGGAAAAGTCGGCGCCTATGCCTGACACGTGTTATTGTTGATTCATTACCACACTGGATTGGGAGTGGCCCTAGTGCTACAAGACTGCTGCTAGATAAATGAGTGTCAAAGCAGTGAAAAGTGCGGGGATGCAATTAGTGAAACCAGATCCTTGTACATTTCTGAGCTTCCACACAGTGGGGCTGTTTGTTGCTGGTGTGGGGAGGGATTCCAAGGCCAGAGAGACTACTTCCGAGTCTCCAGCCAGACTCCCTGCAGGGCATTAGGCCAGAGGAGCCCCATAGTCACTCCTGCCTCCAGCTCAGATCTGGTGGTGGAGCCAGAGTATGGCTTTTAGAGCCATCTGGCATGCATGAAAAGCCCCCAAGGAATGAAGCATATCCCGCCCCCCCTAACTTGGCCCCAGGGGGAACTGCCCCACTGAGGACTCACTCTTCCTGCTAAACATCTGCCTCTTGTTCCCAGTGTGGATTTGTCCAACATCTGCTCCTAGCTACTGGCCCTGCTTGGCCTTTGCAGGAGACTCAAGCCCGTTTGCGTCAGAAATCTTTGCCTTGCTGATTCTAACCCAGGAGCCAGCTTCCCCTGCATTAGGACGTGAGAACAGCTATACTGGCTCAGACCAATGGTCCATTTTAGCCCATTATTCCTGTTTGCAGCAGTGGCTGGTGCCAGATGTTTCAGAGCCAATAAACATAACAGGGCAATTTATCAAATGAGTCAGCCCCTGTAGGCCTAGCTTTTGGCAGTTAGAGGTTTAAGGACAATCAGAGCATGGGGTTGCATCCCCAACCATGTTGGCTACTAGCTACTGAGGAACCTATCCTCCATGAAGTCACCTAATTCTTTTCTGAAGCTCGGTAGTTAGACTTTTGGCCTCACAACAATCCTGGCAATGAGTTCCACATGCTGACTGTGCCTTGTGTGAAGTGTTTCCTTATGTTTGTTTTAAGCCGGATGCCTAGTCATTGGGTGACCCTGGTCTGTGTGTTGAGTGAAGGGGTAAATAACACTTCATTTGCTTTCTCCACACCAGGCATGATTTTTGTTGATGGGGGTGGGGGGAATTTGCAGGGCAGAGCCTGTTGGTGTTGCTGCCAGTGAGAGCGGAAATGTTCCTGCATGGTGGTGGAACAAACTGGGATTTTCTAAGGAGCAAGTGGGAGGCTGCTAGTGAGCCCCTGCCCCCCCATAGCCAGGCATCGTCTCCCCTAGCCACCGTGCAGGCCCCTACAGAGGGATTTCCCCCCAGTGTAAGCTTTTACTTAGCACCTCCTATAACAGTAGCAGCAGCTACTAGGCTGTATAGGGTAGTGCCCCTTTCCTACAATAGCACCGCTTGCTCCTAGGCAGAGCTCCCTGTTACAGAGAGAGGGAGGATCCCTGATCTGCCCCTACACAGAGATCTGCCTCTCTCCCATATACCTCCCCTCTGCAGGGCCCTAGCGAGCACAGGCACTTTGTGGCCCCTGATATAGTAACCACTTGGCTGGGGACAGGCATGCACAGGAGGACCAAGCACTCCTCCCACAGAAACTGCGCATGCGTCATGGTACACGCGCAGTCTCTGCCCCATTGGAGATGGGAGGACAGGGGCTCCGCTCGTATTGGTTAGGGCGGCGGCATAAGCCCAGAAGCAGCATATGCGCGAGCGAATAGAGGCAGCAGCAGCTGCAGCACCCAAAGCCAAAGGCAGGAGGAGCATAGAGAGCGCCTACCCCGCATGGGGACCCGACCCCGGCCCTCAGTCACCAGCGCCGCGTGGCCACAGCGGTCCTATTGGCATCCCAGGGGTGGGCGGGCAAACTTCTAAAGGACCTCCCTCCAGCCTAAGGGGAGGATCCACAGGTCTAGAACACCAAGTAATTCCGGGGGACAACTAATGAAAAAAAGCAGGAGCGGGAGTGAGGTCACAGGACTAAATGAAGGGAACCCGATGGGGACACCGAGCAGAGA
>NC_133785.1:7396208-7423870 GCF_003597395.2 Chelonoidis abingdonii
GTCTGGAACAGAACCGGCTGCACATCGTGCAGCCGGCTTGCAGTGAAAGGGTGAGGGGGCCGATTGGGTCCACGGAGCAGGGGCCCTATAAAAATGTCCACGGGGCCCGGGGTCACAGCGGTCACAGGCTCATGGACAGCTGAGGCCCAGCTACCTTCCAAAGAGATGTTGTTTGATCCGTCCGAACTGGGCCCTGCCCAGGCAGCAACTCAAGCTGGCTGGGGGGAGGGGCAGAGCCGCAAGGCTCAGACCCAGCGGGGCAGGCACAAGTGGCTGCCTGTTGGGTTTGCTAGAAGGGGCAATGAGCAAGGCCACCCGGGACGGGCAAGTGGGGCAATTTGCCCCAGGCCCTGCAGGGGCCCACACGAGAATATAGTATTCCATAAAAAAAAGTTGCAGTACTATAGAAGGGGCCCCTGAAATTGCTTTGCCCTAGGCCCCCTGAATCCTCTACGCAGTCCTGGCAACGAGGAAGCAGAGTCCAAGCTACAAACTTTCCGTCTGCACACTAGTTTCAGAGCTGTGTTAACAATAGTCAGGTGTAAACTTCTGAAAGACCCACCCTAAGGTGGTGGGCAGAGTTATGAAAACCTGGGTGCTGAGGTTGCTCCTAAGTGAGGGTTTACTGGAAAACGCGTAAGAATGGCCCTACAGGGTCAGACCAATGGTTCCGCTAGTCCGGTCTTCCTGACCAGAGTCCAGGCTTCCCTTTAAACCTGCTGCCTATTAATGTTGTTTGCACAGTGCCCCTGCCCCCCAGGTCCTATATGCATAGCTGGGATTATGTTGAGAGATCCTTTTGTAGCTCATGAAGAGGACTGGTCCCAGTACAGACCCCACCCCCACGGGCACCACTATTGACCTCTCTCCATTCCCAAAACTGACCATTTAGTCCTATCTTTTAAACCAGTTACTGACCTATGACAGGACCTTCCCCCTCTCTCATCCCATGACACTTTACCTTGCTAAAAAGGCTTTCTGAAAATCTAAGTGCTCCGGATTCTTTTTGTTCACATGCTTGTTGACTGACTCTTCCCCAACGAATTCTGTTCATCTGTGTCTGACAATTTTGTTCTTTACTAGAAGTCAGGCTTACTAAGCTATAATTGCCAGGATCACCTCTGGAGCCCTTTTAAAAACTGGAGTCACATTAGCTATCCTCCAGTCATTTGGTACAGAAGCTGATTTAAATGATGTTACCCCATTGGGATGGGAGGAGGGCCTGCTGTAGCAGCCCTCAAAATCAGTAGAAGACAGACAAGTTAGCACACCTTCCAAAGTACTTTAATAATAAAAAAATATATCTCTTGCTCTCGGGTGGGGAAGGGGGCGGTCGGGTCTGAAACCCGTGCCCCAGGTGTCAGGAGCACACAGAGAAGCCAGAACTGGTTGCAGACAGAGAGCAAACAGGGATGTCTCCAAAGAAAGCTGGGTCAGTCATGGGGTGCAGGAGCAGGAGGAAGAGCACCATGCCCAGTACATAGGAGATGACAACAGTGAGGCGCTGGGGATGCTCCAGGGCAGCACAGATGGCAGGGAAGCCAATGTAGTTACAGAAGGAGTGGCACAACACAGGGCCAATCAGGTGTCCTGGATGGGAGAAGAGAACACTTTTTTTTTGTAACCATAATGTGCCACAACCATGCATTCATAAGCCTAGAGATGAGCTGAAGCAGCCCTTGACAGCTTTGTGGGGACTGGAGCCAGCGTTCTCTCTAATTTTTTACATCCATGTGCGGAACTAATTTTGTTACATGGAGGTGATGTGTGACACAAGGTGGGTGGGAGTCTGGAGTGCAGACTGCCCTGCGGGAGAGGCAAACCCCTGGAGCCCAACTGGTTATAAGGGAGGAACACTGGGCATAAACAGGGGAAGTGACTCTTTCCAAGATAGGCATCTGGTCTTATCTCACTAGAGCCCCAGTGGCAGAGGATAGAGAAATGGCTGGTGATTCCATGCCAGGCTGGGGAGGGAACTCTGCACAGGAAGGCAACCTGCAACACTGACCTGTCCTAATGAAGATGAATGCTGTGTAGGCCCCAAAGACAGCTGTGTATGAGAACTGGAAAGCTGCAGGAGAGAGCAGAATCTTTTAGAGCGCCACTGAAACTCCCTCATACAGCATCACCACTGATCACTTCTGGCCAAAACCTGTGCGCGCTTAAAACAGGGTTGCAACATCTTCCCCCACCACCAGGGATCCAGAGAGAGGCCAAACTAACTACAGCTATGTTAATTAAACTCACTTTCTAGATTACAATTTACATATAGTGAACAAAAGAATTTTGATTTAGAAAATACAATGGACTCGAACATAAACCCCACCCTTCATACTGTTTTGAGTTCCAGCTTCAATAAAGACACTATTCCTTGATGTGTTGGCTTCCTGATTGATTGAACCAGTAACCCTTCTCTGCCAATGTCTCTGTTCCTGTCACTTCACCTTGTCTACAGGATGTTTAGTAGTCCTATTTCCTTCACTGGTCTCCTGGAACTTTTCCTCTTTCTAGGTATTATCCCTTCTGTGGCTATTTCAGCTCTGTTACTAGCTCCCCTTTGACAATGAAACTCAATCACCAGGGTTGTATCCACTGGCTCCCCACTTAATGCATCCCTTCTTTTCTGGTACTTGTTGCTGCCTTACTCACCACTGGCAGCTTCCCTCCAGACTTCACCAGCTGTTCTGGAGGGAAGCTGCTGTTCACCCTCCGCCCCCAACTCGCTCCAGACTCTTCCCAGCAACTTGCACTGCTCTCATTGTGCTTTTGACCCAACAGCCTCCAATACCGTGGGACAATTCATATTCCTCTCCCCAGAGATGGCTGCATCTCCACACCTGTGGTACAGACACACATCATTGGTGGCAGACCGGGAGTGGGAGTGAGGGAGGGGATTCTCCTCAGTTAAGAGCCAGAGACAGGCACAGGGGAGCTCCAGGGCTGGCTAGATGCGTGCGATTGCTCTAGGTAGGGATTTGACCATAATTACCTCTGCCCCTGGTAATGAGGAGGAAATGCTAGCAGGTTCACACGCAACCAGCTGCACCCAGAGCAGGCTAAGGTAGAGCTGGTCTAGGGGTCCTTAGTTCAGGACCATCACCCTGGCAACCATTTCCTACCTGCCGACAAGAAGATGCTGCCCACGCTGCTCTGGCGGAACCGTAGCTGCTCAATAACGTGGTGGAAGTGAGCTGGAAGAGGGAAATGTCCATCAGTGCCTGTGGCCAGCCCGGCACCCCCTCCCCAGCCTCCACTGGCAGGAGCTGATCTGAGGAGAACCCTGCTTGGACCAGGCTGCACCAATCCCACCTGCACCTGCTCCCCATCTCTGGGAGCATGCTGGCCCCTAATGGGCACCAGGCAGCGGGTTGTGCATAGGGCTGAGGGTTCTAATCCATGCTCCTGCGCCCAAGGCAGACATCCCTAGCTCAGAAGGGCTTGCTTTGTGCTCAGTGGGCCTGGGGAGGGGAGTGGAGAAGCTGAACTCGGCCTCCCCCCACATACTGTTCCCTTGCCAAGCTGCTCAGGGGGTGGGGGTAGGATCAGTGCAAACCCCTCAGCCCCACTGGGTTCAGGAAGAGGAAGGGAGAGAGAGAAGAGGGGTGGGGAAAAGTGATGTGAGAAGGAGCAATGCTGGGCCTAGGTCCCATGCCCCTGACTCTCCCCCCACCACAACCTGGGGATGGGGGATGGAAGCTGTGCCCAGAGCCATACTGTTGACCCTGCCTGGATGCTTTGCAGTGGCTGGGGAAGGAGCTCTGCCTACCATGGGGCAGCTCAGTCAGGGGGCCTGAGCAGTGCTGGGTACTCACCAACTCCGAAGAAGAGCGGGCAGGTGAAGATGGCTCGCCCCAGGCCAGTGCAAGGGATGAGCATGGGCAGCATACAAGCCCGGAACACCAGCTCCTCCGTCAGGGGTGCGATCACCTGGTTGCGGAGCCAGCGCATGTCACTCAGGCACAGCACCCAGAAGCGGGGGTCTCCAGGGACAAGGAAGGTAGCATTATGTGTCTGGCATTGCTGGAGGTCTCTGGGATGTCCTGTGGAGACCTGGCACAGAGCTCCCCTCGCCAGTGCTGCTTGGGCATCTCATCTCAATAGATCTGAGCAAAAATAGGCCGAGGGTGCCCCCTCCCATGACTCTGGGACCCCCTTCCTTGTCCCTGTGCACTCCCACTAGCTCTGAGCGGCTCCCAGGGGACACAGAGCTCTGGTGATGTATGCCCCCTACTGCCCTTAGCTCACCACCAACATTCCCTGCAGCTTGCTGTTACAGGCAGCATGAGCCAGGACTCCAGGGGTACAATCCTGGTTCTACCAATGGCCTCAGGTGAGTCCCTTCCCCTCCCACCATTTGTCTAGCTAGACTGTGAGCTCCTCAGGGCAGGGACTGTCTCTCACTGTGTCCGCGCAGCACTCGGCACACAGCATGAGAGGAGACGATTTTAGTCTTTGTTCCTATGTGCTACCATCATCTAAATACCAAGGCCTTACCGAACATGACCTTCAGTCCATCAACCCAGTCCCAGGGACAGTCCATCGAGAGCTGAATGAGGGGCCCAAGAAACAGGACCTGGCACAGAAAAGGAGGTGCTGAGTGAGCATCCCCATTGGCATTCAGGTTTACCCCAGCTGTCAGTCCTGTCCCCACCAGAGACAGCAGCCATTGTTCAAACGTCATATAAAGGATCTGGGTGCCTGGTTTCCTGGCATTTTAATGGGCACCTAAAGCCCCTGGGCAGTTTGGAAATCTCTGCTCAGCACTTCTAGAGGTGGCATCTGGCTATTAAGCCCTGTCTGCTCAGTGAGTCACAGTCCTTCTGCCTGATCTCAGAGGGGCAGCTCTTCTATGCCCAGTTTGCTAGCAAGGTCAGGACAGACCAGCCTGCACCACATCCCCACAATGGAGGAGTCCATGCCCTGCAGCGAGGGCAGCAGCACAGAGCAGACCACTGAGCCTAGCATCTCTTGTGTTTGCTGGCATGCCAAAGCAAGCGGGGCTGGGGAGAAGGCAGTTTGACAGGCAAACCATTGGCCCCCAAGAGAAAGCAGGCACCTGCTCCCAGCAAAGCCTCTATCAGGGGCCTGGCAGGTTGGGGCAGGGCAGCCCTAGGGCATTAGCCCTACACATACCATGGTGAGCAACAAGGGCAGTAGAGTCGCTGGCACAATTCCCTCCAGTCGGAAGCCCAGCAGAACTAGCAGGGATATACCTGGCTGAGCAAAACACAAGACACATGTGGATCAGGACCATGCAGGCCATCACCCCCTGGCCCAGCCCTGCAGCCAGCTCCCAAACCCTAGTGCACAGGGCTCAGACACCTTGGGCTAGTCCCTTCTCCTCTCCGTGCCTTTGTTTCCCCTCCAACCCTGTGTCTGCTTAGACTGTGAGTTCTTCGGGGCAGGGCCTGTCTCTCACTGTGCCCCTGTGCAGCACCTATCACCATGGGGCCCTGATTTTGGTTGGGGGGTCTGTGCAGTCCCCAGCATGACAGAGGCACCTGATCTTAATCTGGGTGTCCAAGCACCCATGTCATACAACACTCAGAGCCAGAGGGTGAGGCAGTGGCTGGCACAGCACTAACTAAAAGGATTCTCCCTGATGGGATTAGCCAGGAAGGAGGGGCGATGTGAAGGACCAGGCTAGCTGCAAGGGAGCCCCAGCTTGCTACATGAGTCACATGACTACCTTCTGAGGTAGGCAGCCCAACTTGCAGATGGGCAGGGGAGGGGAGGGTGGAGGTAGAGACCAGGTGATAATCTTACCTTAATGCCTGTCAGCTCTTTCCAGAGCCAGACGAAGAGTGGCGAGAGGCCGGCGACGATCAGAACACTGGTGAATCGCCGCTTGATCACAGCCGGGTGGTCTCTGCAAATGGAGACAAACCTTCAGGGTGCAGAGGAATGGAGGCTGCTTTGTTGTGCGGCCTAGGGTCTAGGTCCTCAGGACTCCTGGGTTCTATTCCTGGCTCTGCCACGAACCCACCGTGTGACTTTGGGCTATGCTTTTCCCTCTGTGTGTCTTGATGTAAGCCAGGGGTGTTGAGCTCATTTGGGGGAGGGAGCCGAATCCCACTGTTAATGACAATTTCATGTTGGGGACAGAATTCCCCCACCCCATTCCCCTCTGGCCTTTATTTCTCTTCCTTCCCCACCCGCCTTTCCTGAGTTCCCTCCTTCTTCCCCATCTTTGTGGCTCTTCACATCTAATGATTTTCCTGCCAATTCCCACAACCTCTCCTATTCCATCTGCTTATTGGCCATGCAACATTTAACACTGGCATTTGTCTCCCATAGAGGACGGAGGCCTTCATACTTCCTCCAGCCATCATTTCAGCCTCAGGAAGGCAACACTATGTCAGTTCCCATTATTATTATTATATGAATTGTGCAGTCATGGACCAGAACTCCAGCCCCTCTGCCCCAAGGAGTTTCCATTCCAAGGCACTGGACAGTTTCTCCCAGCCAAAGCAATGGCCTAGCTCAGTGGTCCCCAACCTTTTTTGTCTGGCTAGTGCCAGACGACAAGTCATGGAGGACCGTGGTGGCAGATGAACATTTGCCGAAATGCCGCCGACAAGCGGCAACGTCAATAGGCTTTGCCACCGACAAGTGGCATCATCCAGAGGCGTTGCCGCCAAAATGCTGCCGAAAATCTGTGATGCCTCTGGATGACGCTGCTTGTAGGCGGCATTTCGGCGGATGCTGGTCTGCTGGCCAGTACGCGGGCGCACTTAGACACTCACTCACTCTGGCAGGTGACTGGAGGGATGGCGGGTGGGTATCAGGAGAGGGAATCACTCACCAGGGCAGGTGGGTCGGTACCGGGAGGGGGTGGGTCACTCACTGGGGCAGATGCCTCGCAGGGGTAGGTTGGTATCTGGAGGAGAGGTCACGCACCAGGGCAGGTGGTCGAGTCCAGGGGGCGCTGGTGCCGGGGGTGTACTCATGGGAGAGCCCTCGCACGGGTGGTTGGTATCTGGAGAGAGTCACGCACCAGGGCAGGTGGTCAGTCCCAGGGGGCTGGGGGTTCCCGGGGGGGTGTCACTCACTGGGGGCAGATGCCTCGCACGGGGTGGGGTTGTGATCTGGAGAGAGGTCACCACCAGGCAGGTGGGTCAGTCCCAGGCGGACAAGGGGCGTCACTCACGAGGGCAGGTGGTCAGTCCCAGGGGGGTGGGTGTCGGCCGGGGGTCACTCACCGGCAGGTGGCGTTCCACACGTAGAGGCTGCCCACGTAGGCGCAGGCCAGGCTGAGGCAGGCGAGCAGCGCGGCCCAGCAGAGGCGCGGGGGAGCCGGGCCCGGCGCCGGCCCAGCCGCGGGAACCCAGGAGGAGTTGACCGGCCCGGCGCCTCCGGCCGCCCGGGCCGCGTCCGCTGCAGCCGACATCGCCCGCCGGCCCGGCCCGCCCCCCGTGCGGGGAGAGGCGGGACGAGGAGGGACCGGGATGGCCCAGGCACCCCATGGCGCCCGCGGCCTGTGCGCCGCGCCCCGTGACGGGAGAGCGGCCCCCGCCGGCGGATCTGCCCAGCAGCCGCCCGCCGCCCGCTCGAGCAGCCCAGCCGCTGGTCCCCCTTCCTCTCCCGGCTACTCCCCGGTTCCCCCCTCACTACTCCTCCAGCGCCCGGCCCTCCCCGCCCGCTCCGGCCTCCTCGCTCTCTCCTCAGCCCCCCCCGGCTACTCCCTGACTCTCCGCGGTCCCCCCTCCCACTACTCTCAGCGCCCCCCCCCGTGACTCCCCTTCCTCACGGCTCCTCCAGCCCGCCCTGGTACCCCCCTTCCCCACTACTCCCCCAGTCACCCCACCCTCCCCCGGCTACTCTCTAACTCTACCCAGTCCCCCCTCTTCCCTGCTACTTCCCAGTCACCCTTCCCACTACTCCCCCAGCCCACCCCATCACCCTCGCTCGTCCCCCAGTACTCCTGTTCCCTCCCCACTTCCTCCCCAGCACTCACCAGTCACCCCTCATTACCCCCCCAGTCAGCCCCCTCCCCCTGCTACTCCCTAACCCTTCCCGGTCCCGGTCCCCCCCCTTCCCCACTACTCCCCCAGCCCTCCCTGGTCATCCTCGCTCTTCCCCCAGTATTCCTGGTCTCCCCCCACTACCTCTCCTCCCCAGTCACCCCCCATTACCCCACCAGGACTCAACAGCCACGTCCCCAGCACTCCTCGTGTCTCTCTCTCTCTCTCTGCAAGTTCCCAGAACTTTCCGATCATTCTCTTCCCTCACTCCCCCCGCTTCCTCCACAGCATCCCCCACTAATCATTCTCTTCCCTCGCTCCCCCCACTACCTCCACAGCATCCCCCACTAATGCTGGGACTCATTAAGAAAGAGAGAGATAATAAAAGGCAGTTACCTTTTCTGTAACTGGTGTTCTTCAAGATGTGTTGCTCATGTCCATTCCACAGTAGGTATGCGTGCTCACCATGTGCACTGATGCCTGAAGTTTTTTCCCTAGCAGTACCCATAGGGGAGCACCCCTGGTGGCCCCTGGAGTGGTGCCTCCATGATGCGGTATAAGGGGCGCAGCGCGCTCCTCCACTCGCAGTTCCTTCTTGCCAGACAACTCCAACAGAGGGGAAGGAGGGCGGGATGTGGAATGGACATGAGCAACACATCTCGAAAAAGACCAGTTATGGAAAAGGTAACTGTCTTTTCTTCTTCGAGTGATTGCACATGTGCATTCCACATTAGGTAATTCCAAGCTATACCTGTTGGAGGTGGGTAGGAGTTCACAGACTCTCAGGATGGAGTACTGCCCTGCCAAACCCAGCATCCTCTCTAGTTTGGGAGACGATCGCATAATGCAAAGTGAAGTGTGAATGGAAGACCTTGTGGCAGCCCTACAAATGTCCTGAATGGGAACATGGGCTAATAAGGCAGCTGACCAGGCTTTTGCCCTAGTCGAGTGTGCCCTTCCAATCTGCGACAGGGGAATCCCCGCCAGGTCGTAACAGGTACAAATACACAAAGTGATCCAGTTGGAGAGCCACTGAGTGGAGATCAGCCGACCTCTCATGCGCTCATCTGAGGTGATGAACATCTGTGAGGACTTCCTGAATGGCTTTGTCCGTTCCAGGTAAAAGGCTGGAGCCTGTCTCAAATCCAGAATGTGGAGGCGGTGCTCCTTACTGGACGCATGGGGCTTGGAACAGAGCACTGGCAGGAAGATGTCCTGACCCATGCGGTAGGTGGAGACCACCTTGGGGAGGAACAAAGGATGTAGTTGGAGCAGACCTTATCCTTATGGAATACTGTGTATCGAGGTTCAGAGGTCAGGGCTCTGAGCTCCGAGACCTGTCTATCTGATGTGATCACCACCAGGAAGGCCACCTGCAAGAGGTGCGACCAGGAGCATGTAGCTAGCAGCTCAAACGGGGGACCCGTCAACTGGGCCAGCACCAAGTTCAGGTCCCAGTGCTGGACTGTGGGCCTAATGTACAGGAGAAGATGATCCAGTCCCTTGAGGAATCAGCCAATCATAGCATGGGAGAATACCGTGTGTCCCTGCACCGGCGGGTGGAAGGCCGATATAGCAGCCAAGTGCACTTTAATGGATGAGGGTGCTAGGCCCAAACACCCTGATCAACTACCCACTGGGAAAACTGAGACCACTTTGCCAGGTAGGCCTGACACGTGGACAGGGCCGGCTTTAGGAAGTGCGGGGCCCAATTCGAAAATTTTCGGCGGGGCCCTGGCAGGGATGACTTAAAAAAAAAAGTGGAAAAAAAAGCCTCTCATTTCTTTCATGTATTATTTATTTTCCATAACTATATGAATAATAAAATCATATATTATATACATTGCATCATATATGCTGTTGATTGGCTATTAATGACTGCCATTTCACATGTGTGGGTTCCTGCCATTCCCTGTGGGTGTGTACATGTGTGGGTCCCAGCTGCTCTCTGCCCCCCTCATTGAAGCAGGTGTGCAGGGTTACTGCCCTGGGAACTGCAGGGCAGCAGTGGACATGAGGCTGGTTGGAGGCAGGGCAGGGGCTGACTGGAGATAGGGTCTGGCTGCAGGCAGGGCAAGGGGTGCAGGGCTGGCTGGAGACAGGGGTGTGTGGGGTGGGCTGGCTTCAGGCAGGGTCGCAGGGGGATGCAGCAGGGACTGAGAGGGCTGGAGACAGAGGAGTACGGAACTGGCTGGCTTCAGGCAGGGGGGTGCAGCAGAGATTTGCTGGAGACAGGGCAGAGGGTGCGGGGCTGGGTGTGGGCAGGGCGGGCAGGGTGTGCAGGGCTGGTGCAGGCAGGGTTGTGGGGGGGGCTGGCTGGCTTTGAGCAGGGCCACAGTGGTGTGTGGCAGGGGTTGGCTGGAGACAGGGCAGGGGGGTTGGCAGGGGCTGGCTGTGGGCATGGGATGCAGAGCTGGCTGCAGGCAGGGGGGGCAGCAGAGGCAGCTGGAGCCCCCACCCTTTAAATAGCCCCCAAGGCTCCCACTATCCCAGGGCTCTGGGGGTTATTTAAAGGGCCTGGGGCTCCCCTGCTTCTACCCCCCCGGACCTTTTAAATAGCCACGGGAGCCCTGGAGAATACATGGGGGCGGGGGGGGCTCCGGTGGCTATTTAAAGGACGGGGTGGCAGAGGCAGCTGGAGCCCCGGCCCTTTAAATAGTCCCCGGAGCCCCCCGCTATCCCAGGGCTTTGGGGGCTATTTAAAGGGCCCAGAGCTCCAGCCGGGAGAGCAAGGCTGCAGGGTAGGGCTTGCGCTCCGGCCGGGGCTCCAGCCAGGAGAACAGGGCCGCGGGGCAGCTTGCCCCGCTCCGGCCGGGGCTCGAGCCAGGAGAGCAGGGCGGTGGAGCTTGCCACGCTCCGGCCGGGGCTCCAGCCAGGAGAGCAGAGTGGCTTGCCCTACTCTAGCCGAGGCTCCAGCCGGGAGAGCAAGGTTGCGGGACAGCTTGCCCCGCTCCGGCCGGGGCTCCGGCCAGGGCTCCAGCCGGGGCCGCGAGGCAGCTTGCCCCGCTCCAGCCGAGGCTCCAGCCACGAGAGCGGGGCTGCGGGGCTTGCTGCGCTCCGGCTGGGGCTCCAGCTGGGAGAGCCGGGCTGTGGGGCAGCCGCGCTCCCGCTGGCACTTTGGTCAGGGGAGCAGGGCCATGGAAAACCCTGGAGCAGACCACAGCCAGGGTAAGGAAAAAAATTTAAGGCACGGGGCCCGATTCCGGGGAATCGGCTGAATTGGCCTAAAGCCGGCCCTGCACGTGGAGGGCCATCTGCTTTCCAAGAGGACGCGGTGAGCCCCTTCTGAGCACGTCCTTTCCTCCCAGCCTAACCATTGAGCAGCCATGCTGTGAGATAGTGCCACTAGGTTGGGGCGGAGGAGGTGGCCCTGGTCCTGGGAGAGCAGGTCCGGGTGGGATGGCAATGGCAACGGCCACGTTGGGGCAACTGCCAGGCTTGTGAGGGTCCTGTATCAATGTTGCCTAGGCCATGCCAGGGCAATCAGGAGCACCTGGGCTCTGTCCATTTTTATCTTCTCCGAGACCTTGCCGATCAGGGGGAAGGCATAGAGAAGCTGGCCCGACCAGGACAGGAGGAAGGCATCGGAGATGGTGCCAAAGCCCAACCCTGCCCACCCTCGGAGCAGAAGGGAGGACACCAGCAGTTCTTATAGACCCATAGACTTTAAGGTCAGAAGGGACCAATATGATCATCTAGTCTGACCTCCTGCACAAAGCAGGCCACAGAATCCTACCCATCCACTTCTGTAACAAACTCCTAACCTATGTCTGAGTTATTGAAGTCTTCAAATTGTGGTTTGAAGACCTCAAGCTGCGAGAAATCCACCAAGCAAGTGACCCATGCCCACACGCTGCAGAGGAAGGCGAAAAACCTCCAGGGCCTCTGCCAATCTGCCCCGGAGGAAAATTCCTTCCCGACCCCAAATTATGGCGATCAGCTAAACCCTGAGCATAAGTGGGCAAGACTCACCAGCCAGCACTCAGGAAAGAATTCTCTGCAGTAACTCAGATCCATCCATCCCTAACATCCCATCACAGACCACTGGGCAGACTTACCTGCTGATAATCAAAGATCAATTGCCAAAATTAAGCTATCCCTATCATATGCACCATCCTTCCATAAACTTATCAAGCTTAGTCTTAAAGCAGATATGTCTTTTGCCCCCACTTACTCCCCTTGGAGGCTGTTCCAGAACTTCACTCCTCTAATGGTTAGAAACCTTCAATCTAATTTCAAGTCTAAACTTCCTAGTTGTTCCAGTTTATACCCATTTGTTCTTGTGTCTACATTGGGTACTAAGCTTAAAATAATCTCGCTCTCCCTCGCCTAATTATTATCCCCTGCTGATAATATTTATAAAGAGCCAAGCGTATAAAGAGCAAGCATATCGCCCCTCAACCTTCTTTTGGTTAGGCTAAACAAGCCAAGCTCTTTGAGTCTCCTTTCAGAAGACAGGTTTTCCATTCCTCGGATCATCCTAGTAGCCCGTCTCTGAACCTGTTCCAGTTTGAATTCATCCTTCTTAAACATGGGAGACCAGAACTGCACACAGTATTCCAAATGAGGTCTCACCAGTGCCTTATATAACGGTACTAATACCTCTTTATCTTTGCTGCAGAGTCGGGAACAGGTCCACCTGGGGAGTTCCCCGCTCTTGGAAAATCCTGTGCACCACCTCTGGGTGTAGTGACTCATGCTGAGAGGAGAAGTCTCAGCTCAGGCGATCCGCCCATGAGTTCTGGGTGCCCAGTAAGTGGTAGGCTTGTAGGCAAATGTTGTGGGCTATACAGAAGTCCCACAGCCTGAGGGCTTCCTGGCAGATGGCAGAGGAGCAGGCCCCACATTGCCTGTTGATGTAGAACATCGAGGCTGTGTTGTCCATGAGAACCCTGATCACTCTGCCCTCCAGGTGTGAGTGGAAGGCCATGCATGCCGGCTGGACTGCCTGGAGCTCCTTGATGTTTATATGCAGGGAAAGGTCCTGTGCAGACCACAGACCTTGGGTCTGGACATTCCCCAAATGGTCCCCCCACCCCAGATCCGACGTGTCGGACACTAGCTCCACCAATGGGGGCCTGCCACTGAATGGGACCCCGCGGAGCATGTTACCTCGGGAGGACCACCACTGTAGGGAAGTGAGCCCCAGTTTGGGCACAGTTCTCCTGTCTCTGGACTGGGAGAATACTGAGGCTAACCGGAGCTGGAGGGGCCTCATCCTGAGTCTGGTGTGGCGAACCACATATGTGCATGCCAACATGTCATCCAGGAGCTGGAGGCACACTCTGGCTGTGGTCATGCTGTCACAGGGAACCTTGTGACCATGTTGATGAGCCCTTTTAGGGTCTCAAACCTGTCTGGTGGCCCTGGTAGATGTTGCATCCAGGACTGCCCCAATAAACTCTATGTGCTGCATTGGGACTAACGTGGACTTGGTGTCAGTTACCAACAGGCCCAGAGTGGTGCATGTGGACAGGAGGAGCGCCATGTGATCCTGCACCCGTGACCTGGAGCTGCCCTTGACCAGCCAGTCATCAAGATAGGGGAAGATCTGAACCCCACGACGTCTGAGGTAGGCCACCACAGACATGCATTTTGTGAACACCCTGTGAACAGTGGACAGGCCAAACGGGACCATAAATTGGTAGTGTTCCTGCCCAACCGTGAAACAGAGGAAACACCTGTGCCTCTTGAATATATGAATGTGGAAGTACACGTCCTGCAGATCGAGGGCGACGTACCAGTCCCTGGGATCCAGGGAGGGGATGATGGAGGCCAGAGAGACCATGCAAAACTTGAGCTTTACCATGTACTGGTTCAGGCCTCGCAGGTCAAGGATGGGCCTGAGCCCCTATCATAGCTTCCTACTCAGATTTGAACCTTAGCGTTCATAAACTGAGAAGCTAGCATGAACCCCTCTAAGCTTAATTACCAGCTTAGATCTGATATCGCTGCCACCATCCAAAAATTCCAGTGTTTTGGCTCACTCTGGTCTCCCCAAACCTTCCCTGGGAACTCGCCCAAGACCAGATGCCACTGAGCTACACAAAGGAAATAACCGCACTTCTCTCCCTCTCCTCCCGACCACAACCTTCCTCTCTGGGCTACCATGAAGAGTTACACTGATGCAACTCTTTACATCACAATACAAGAAGCATGTCTCTTTCTTCCCAGCAAAGCAGACAAACCAAATCAAAGGAAACACGAAAAGATTCCTATCTCTCTTCCCCCTTAGCTTTATCTCTCACCCAATTCCCTGGTCGCTGCAAAGAGATTCACCCTCCGTAGATCTAGACACAAAAGAATTTCCCCTCCCTTATCGTTCTTAGCCTAAACCACGAGAGAAACTGCAACAATCTTAAAAAGAAAGAAAAAAACCACATGAACATGATCTCTGATCAAGTTGACAATACACAGGGCTATTGCTTAAAAGAAAATATGAATACAACAGCCTTATTAAAAAGAGAGACCATTAAACATTCCAGCAACTACACACATGTAAATACAGAAAAACAATAACAGCCTATTGTTTTTTCTACCTTTGTACTTACAACTTTGAAACTGAAGATTAGAAGCTTACAGATAGAAAAGATCCCCTCTCACAGCTGAGAGCCAGACAAAAGACACAGACCCAAACTTCCCTCCCTCAACTTTGAAAAATCCTGTTTCCTGATTGGTCCTGTGGTCAGGTGTTTGGTTCCCTTTGTTAACCCTTTACGGGTGAAAGAAACATTAACCCTTAGCTATCTATTTATGACAGCCCCCCTTTGGCCTTTAGGATAAGGAAATAGCGGGAGTAGTATCCCTTGTGTTTGAACTCCACTGGCACCACTTCCACCACTCCTAACCCAAGGAGCCACCCAGCTCCTGCTTGAGCAGGGCCTTGTGCGGTGTCCCCCAGGAGAGATGGGGGTGGTCGGGTGGGGTAGAGGTAAACTGGAGGGTGTAGCCCTGGGAGACAGTGTTGAGGACCCATCGGTCCGAGGTCAGCCGCAACCACTCTGGGAGAAAACCACACAACCGGTTGGAGAAGGGAAGCTTTACTGTGGGTAGATCCCTAGTATGAACTGATAAATCGCCCCTGCATGTCCCATCAAAGCCTCTGTGGATGTTTCTTATAGTCCCAAGACTTTTTATAAGGGGGCTCATATTTAGAGTGGGTGGCCTGGGTGGGAGCCAGCTGAGGCTTCAACTTGGTCTAGCCGGAGCTGGGACATAGAGGCCAAGCGTCTTAAGCGTTGTGCGGGAATCTTTCAGGCCATGCAATTTCACGTCCATCTGTTCGCAAATAGGGCCTTGCTGTCAAACAAAAGTTCCCGCAAGGAGTTCTGTGCTTTGCTGGACAGCCCAGACAGTAGGAGCCATGACGCCCTCCTCATGGACACCGCGGAGGCCATAGACCTTGCTGCTGTATCCGTGGCATCCAATGCTGCCTGCAGGGTCGGCCTGGTAGCTGCTGTACCCTCCTCCATCAGAGCTTTGAACTCCTTCCTGTCACGCTTCAGGAGGGAGTCCTCAGATTTGGGCAGAGAGCCTCACAAATTGAACTCATACCACCTTAGGAGGGCTTGATGGTTTACCACCCTTAACTGGAAACTCGAGGATCAATAAACCTTTCTCCTGAATAAGTCCAGCCTCCTTGAGTCTTTATTTTTTGGAGTAGGGGCTGGTTGGCCCTGCCTCTCCCTGTGGTTGACCGACCCGGGAGCAGGATGGGTGTACAGGTATTCATGCTCCTTGGTGGGCACAAAGTACCTCCATTCCGCCCTCTTAGAGATGGGGGGCAAGGAAGCTGGGGTTTGCCACAAGGTGTTTGAAATTTTCGCCACCCCTTCATGGAGTGGGAGAGCCACCCTGCACGGCACCGAGGCGGATAGGACGTTGAAGAGGGAGTTCGAGGGTTCCTCCACCTCCTCGGCTTGAAGGTTGAGGCTCAATGCCACCCTTTTCAATAGTTCCTGGTGGGCTGTAGAGGCCTCCTGTGGAACACATGGAGCAGGGGCCATAATCACCTCATTGGGGAGGATGAGAGTGGGGGTGCAGTACTCTGCGTACCCACCTGTGCCGGAGTCCCACCACTTGGTCACCCTCCAGGCACGGAATCAGAGGTGAACACCCACCGACTCCTTCCTGGGAGGCTGAGATAGGGAGGCTGACGGTCTCTCCAAGGCTCTGGCCACGGAGTGAGCCACCACCAGACACTGCCTTGGGGGCCACAGGGCCCACTGGTACCATGTTGCCAACCAAGGAGCCTGGTGCCACTGCACCTGTTGTGGCACCGGTGGAGCAGGCTATTCAGCCTGAGGGGATATGGGAGTCCCCCAGACACCATAGGCAACTCAAATGTCTGTCACTGTTGGGAAAAAACTTGTAGCAGGTCTGTCAGGGCTTAAACCCTGGGGTCTTAGGCATAACAAATTGTGCTCCAGCACAAACAAAGGTTCCAGAAGAAGAAGGCAGAAAACCCCCTCCACAAAAAAAAAAAAAAGTAAATAACTATGAAACAAAAATAAAGAAAGAAAAGTGGGAAATTAACAGCAAAGACTGTCTTGAGCTGCCAGCAGTTGAGGAGGACCTGAGCCCACCACCCACCATGAGGTGTTCTGCACAGGGGCAGGCCCGTGAGCACTACTTTGCAGTCTTCAGTCAAGAGCACACAGCACAAACATCCTATGGTGGAGCTCCCATGGGACATACTCAAAGAAGAACTCAGGAGTCCTGCACCACTGTCATGTCCCTTGACCACAAAGCCATCTGCCCTCCCTCCTTCTAATACAAGACTGTCAGCAATTTTAGGCAAGGGACAAACTTTGTTCCATTTTTGTACAGTGCCTAACACAGAGGTGTCCTTGTGCATTTCGGGGCTCTTAGGCCTTACTGACATCCAACAATAAAGAACAAGAACCCCAGTGAATGGATGGTCTTTATTTGGCTTTGTTTGAAGGGGGAGCACAGCTGTTCTCATACCCTCGGCTAAGGGCATCTCCATTTCAGGATGTCCATTCAGAAAGGTTGGAAATCTCTTGCAGCCACAAGTGGTCAACCTGTGGGACAAATACAAACAGGCGTTGGTCTGTGACTAGACAGGAGCAGAGAAGCCTCCCCACTGGCGAGGGAGGTTACAGCAGCACCTGGAGCCCATGTCCTCTAATGCCAGGTACTGCTCACACATCCAGGCCAAACTCTTCCAAAGCAGAGTGACATCAGGTGCCTCATTTTTTGAGCATCCAACTAGAGATGCTGTAAGGACCCTGATTTCCAGACAGAGCTTGGCCATCACCCTCAAATTCAGGCCCCTTATGTTGGGCTACCAAGAGCCTGGCACCACAAATTACTGGTGCCTTTTTCAAACAGCAGATGGAAGTCTCCACATCCCAAAATATTTCCAGTCTTTCCCTTGGGCTAAACAGGGCCCCATTGGTCAAGATATGAAGTGTATGTGATTCCCACAGATCTCAGTGGGCTCTTGGAATCCTGGCTCCTACCCTCCCCATTAGACCTCACTCCCCTCCAAGAGGTGGGATTAGAACCCAGGAGTCCTGATTCCCAGTCTCTGCACCTGTGCTCTAACCCCTAGGCCCCCTTCCACTCCCTTCTTTGAGCTCCACACTCCCAGACCACCTTGCTCTCCTCTGAAAACCAAACCCAGACTTTTGCATAATATAGAAGGATTTTTTAAAAGAAATCCCCATAGCCATGTTGACTTATTACTCCTGATTGATAATCCTTATCCCTTCTATCTAAGCCTCTCAAAATGCTTTCCACACATTCTTACCTGTAGCCACAACTCCCTCTGGTAGTTGGGTTAGTGTTATTCCCATTTTGCAGACAGGGAAAGTGAGGTAGAGAGGGAAGACACATTAGATCTCAGCACCAATTGATTCTGAAGCCCACGCTCCTTCCTCCAGGACACACCACCCCTCAGTACTGGAGAACATGGCCTTGTGGGTGCCATCCAGTTTGACCCTTCCCTTTGACTCAAACCAAGTTTGATTTCTGGAGAGCTTCTTCCCTGACCAACCTGCCACAGATTCTCACTACTTCTGGTTCTGTCCTCTGATACAGCTGTAAAGCCCTCCGCTCTTCCACCTAGGAACATGCTGGCATCTGCTCCTTCCTTGGGACTCCACAGGCAAAAACTCAGTTGGCTGCCAAAGTCTGTCATGAGATGCTCTGTCCTCTCTTGCAAGCCACACAGTGGCTCTTGCTCCAGAGCCCCATCTGCATTGTTCTCCATGGTTGCTGTCTTCCTCCTCTTAGTTTCACTCATTTCTCCCCACAAGTCAGCTCTGTCCTCCAGAGAGGCTGTAAACATAAAATGAACATGATGCTCTCGCGATAACTGTCTTATACTGTTCTATCGCTGGGAACTGCTGCAAAGCTAGTTACCCAGTGTCTGATACCATTCTGTAGGCGAATGGGACCTCTTTGCCAGGCCTGGCAAAAGCCACATGTAATCCTAGGGGGGGTTGTGAATCTGGTAGACACAGACTGAGCAGAGCCAGCAGCTGTAGGGCTGAATAAATTCACACAAGGAATAAGGGGAAAATGTTTAGCCAGGCGGGAGATTCCCTACTGGGGCAGCTCCCCCTGGTTGGGATTCTCCATCCCTTAGCAGCTTTACATCCGGCCAGATGTCTCCCTGAATGGTATGTTCTAGCTCCACCACTGGATTGATGCTGAATGCAGGAATCATTGGGTGAGGTTCTCTGGCCTGTTTGATGCAGGAGGTCATGCCCAATGATCAGAACGGTCCCTGGCCATGAAATCTATGGACAAATGGTGGGCAAAATCCACTCTGAGCATGTGTAAATGCAGACAAGAGCAGGCCATTCAATCAACTCCAGTGTTGTGGTAAGGGAAATAGAAACTGCACAGGAGAATGATCTCGGAGCCATCATGGGGCTGCTCAGTGGGGAAGGGAGGGCGAGGGGGTTAGAGAAAGGAATAAGATATTAAGGGATGTTAAGGGTAGAGACATCCCAGCCCAGGGAGCAGGGCACAGGACTCTTGGGCTCTATTCCCAGCTCTGCCACTAGCCTGCAGCATGACCTTGGGCAAGTCCCTTCCCCCCTCGGTGCCTCTGTTTCCCCTCCCACCCTCTGTCTATTCTGATTGTCTCTCGCTGTTGGGCTACACAGTACTCAGTTTGATGTGAGTCTGATCTCAGTCAGGGAGGGTCTGTGCAGAGCCTGGCACAATAGGGGCCTGTAGTAGGGTGATCCCCTGCTCCTGCTCCTGCCCTTCGGGGCTTAAAACAGCCCAGGAGAAGGACTGTAGGTGGGGCAAGAAGCCTGGGCTGATTGGGAGAAAGCAGGCCCAGCTGTGTCCAGGTCCCAATCAGGCCCAGCTGGCCCCTATAAGAGGCAATGAATCTTGTAGAGGGAGAAGGGCTTGGCTGCAGGGAGTGAGACAAGGTGCCAAGGGTGGAGCAGGGCTGGGGAAAGGCAGAGGAGCTGGGGAGCTCCAGCCTGGAAAGCCCCAGTCTGCAGCCTAGCCTAAAGGCCAAGAGGTACTGGGGGTTGCGGGGGGCAACCCAGGGGTAGGCAAAGGCAGCCAGTCCAAACCCCTTTGCCTATGATGAGTGGCTGATACTGCCGTCTGCCCCAGTGAACGGGGGCTAGATGGAGACTGGGCAGTAGCCAATACTGAGGCAAAGTGGGGATAGTGGGTTGGGGGTTCCTCAGGGAGGGAAGACCCAGTTAAAAGAGGCACTGGGGTCCTGGGAGGGACACGGGGGGGCAGTAGCTAGAAGGTGGATCACTGGCCTGCAGAGGATGCTCCAGGCTGGATTGAGCTAATTCCCTGGAAGACACTGGCAGGAGGCGCTGTGGGGGTGAGTCTGCTCGTCTATAGGGCCCTAATTCAGTCATGCAAAGAATAACGGGCAATATGATTGTGGTAGTTCTATGAACTGCTGGCCTGTTTATCTACTTTTCTAGTACAAAGGTGACTGGATCCAAGCCCCAGTGCGGTCACTGGAAAGAGCGTTTGTGGGGCGTCTGGGTAGCTCTGTGTGTGTTCAGAGGCAATGTACGTCCTCTGGACGTTGTCTTACCCGGTTCTGAATCAACAGAATTGATGCTGTCAAATGCCTCTTCCTGCGATAGCTTCTGGCCAGCTGTTGGTAAGTCACACGCAGCGAGCCAAGCTGGGTTGGCGTCTTCAGGTACCTGCTGCTGAAAGTTACCCTCATTAAGTCTGATGAGCAGGGGACAGTTCTGCCAACCTGGCTACACTGGAGAACTGAGTAGGGGAGGCTGAACTGATGCAAAAGCAGCCATGCAGAACTGACTGCACTGCTCCCCACAGACAAGCACGGTGCTCTCGGCAGCATGCCTGGCAGTGCAAGTGCATTTTGGGTAGCTATCCCACAGAGTGGTTGCAGACATGTATTCTGCTCAGGTCAGTGTGTGCTCAGTGCACCAAAGCCAGAGAACTTTACCTAACAGTACACATGGGGCAGCGCTTGCACCTCTTGACCCCTTAGCCTCTCCCCTGCAGGGCCAGCTTTAGGCCTATTCCACCAATTCCCCCGAATCAGGCCCCGCACCTAAGAGGGCCCACTCCCAGTGAGAATCCTTTCCCTGGCTAGAGGTGCCTTTTTAATTTTTACTCACCCGGCGGTGCTCCAGGTCTTCAGCGGCACTTCGACAGTGGGTACTTCACCCGCTCTGGCTCTTCGGCGGCACTTTGACAGCGGGTCCTTCAGTGCCACCGAAGACCCGAAGTGCCGCCGAAGACTCGGAGCACTGCCCGGTGAGTACAAGCCCCACATTTTTTGTTTGTTTTTTAAGTCATCCCCGCCAGGGTCCCATCAAAAATGTTCAAATTGGGCCCCGCACTTCCTAAAGCCGGCCCTGCTCCCTTGGATATTTAAGGGCTTCACTACACCCTTCCCTAGTTCCTTCTCACCTCCCATGGCTTGAGTCAGAGTGCTCAGACTCTTTTCCCCTCAGGCTTTATTCCATAGTGCTGTGATTTTTCTGTATATAGTTGTTAGTTGTGGCTAGCTTAGCAGTACCCTTAAGTTTAGTTTATTATTAATAGATAAGATTTTGCACAGTCTTGCCAGGTTTCAGAGGCCAGAGAGGAGGTTCCCCTTTGGAACTGGAGAAAGGAATTCTACTCATAGTACTTCCTGCCCTCCAAGTCCAAGGGAGGAGGGTGAGATCTATCCTCAGCCTGCGTCTCAACAAGTACATCAATTACATGAGATTCCACATTGTCACGCTAACTACTATTCTCCCCACTTTGAATCACGACTGGCTTGCTGCCCTCAATCTTCAGGATGCTTACTTTCATGTAGTGATTTTCCCAAGCCACAGTAGTTTCTGAGATTTGTAATGACAGATCAGCATTATCAGTACACCATGCTTCTCTTTGGCTTGTCCTTAGCTCCCTGGGTATTTACCAAACACCTGTCTATAGTTAAAGCATATCTCAGAAAAGAGGAATGAGAGGGTTACTCACATTGTGTAGTAATTGAGGTTTTTCGAGATGAGTATCTCTGTGGGTCTCCACTTTAGGTGTCGGTGCATCCCGGCCCTGTTTGATGGGAGATTTTCAGTAGCAATGCCTGGTCAGGATGTCCATGCGCAGTAGCTGTCTCACAGTGCCATTAGCACTTCATCTAGCATGTCCACGGCCTGACCCCTTCAGTTCCTTTTCTACCACGGAGTCTTTAATGCAAACTCCGAAGTAGAGGGGAGGAAGGTGGGTAGTGGGACACCCAAAAGGGACACAGTTAGTGCATGAGGTGAGTAACCCTCTCTTCTTCTTTGTGTGCTGTCCCTGTGGATGCTCCACTTCAGGTGACTGTAAAGCAGTGCCCTACTGTGGATTAATGGGCTGCGGAGTTGAATGCCTAGTTGATGCTAGCACTGTTCAGCCTAGTATTGTATCTGAGCCCTGGGCTTTGCATTATTGCGTAGAGATTAATGATTGTGTTTTTGAATGCCCAAGTGGTGGCTCAACATATCTCTGTGAGTGGTACATTGTTCAAAAAGTCTGTTGAAGCTGATATTGATCTCGTCAAATGGGCTCTGATCCCCGTTGAGGGTTCCCTTTTTTGTTGTTGATAGCATAGGTGGCTACAATTGGAGATCCATTTTGAAAGTCTTTGTTTTGATTTTGCAGATCCCTTTGATCGTTCAGTTGTGGAGATGAACAGTCTCTGTGATTTTTGGAATGCTTTCATTCTACGTGGGTAAAATGCAAATGCACGTCTAATATCTAGAGAGTGTAGGATTGTCTCTTCTGTAGTCCCATGAGGGTTAGGGTAAAACGTAAGTAAGTGAACTGGTTGGTTGAGATGAAAGGACGATGATACCTTGGAGACAAATTTTGGGTGTGGTCTTAGTGTCACTTTGTCTTTGAAGAATATGGTAGATGGAGTGTGGGCCATGAGAGACACTATTTCACTTACTCTTTGCGCAGAAGTAATCGTTACCAGGAATGCTACCTTCATTGAGAGGTGTAGTAGAGAACAAGTCGTGAATGGTTCGAAAGGTGCTTTGGTAAGGCTTCTAAGGACCAGGTTTAGATCCCATGCTGGTGCGGGGTTGAGTATTTCTGGGTTATACCTGTGAGGAAATGCTTTGTGATCTGGTGTGTGAATACTGAGACACCACTGATCCTATGATGGAAAGCAATTACAGGTCTGTCGCATCTTATGTGCATTTAACATGCACAAATTCAGCTTTACAGGGTCAGCAAAAACAAAACAAAAAAGAGAAAAATAACTGTCATAGTATTCTTTCCCAAATCTGAACCTTAGCATCCAGAAAATGAGATACTAGCATGAATCTCTAAGCTTAATTACCAGCTTAGATCCTGTAGTGCTGCCACCAACCAGAAATTCCAGTGTCTGGTACACTCTGTCCCCCAAAAACCTTCCTGGGGACCCCAAGACTCAGATTCCTCAAGTCTCACAACAAAGGGGAATAAACCACTTCCCTCCCTAGGTTACCCTGGAAGATACTGTAATTCAAACCCCTTGAATCTAACACACAGAGGAATTCCCCCTTCTCCCCCACCAATTCCCTGGTGAGTACAGACTCGATCCCCTTGAGCCTTAACTAGGAAAAAAATCAAACAGGTCTTAAAAAGCAAACTTTTAATAAAAAGAGAGAAAAAACATAAAAATTGTCTCTAATCCAGATGAAATATTACAGGGTCCATTAGCTTATAACAAATGGATAAACAGCCTTATCCAGGAAAAATACAATTTAAAATACTTCCAGCAAACTACACATTTGCACATAAAGAAAAACACATAAAAAGACTATAATCGCCTTTTTACTTACTCACTATTCTGAATAGATAAGAGACTGTAGCAGGGAGATTGCAGAAACCTGGTTTCACCTCTAGTCCTGTCCAGGACCCAGAGAGAACAAAGCCAAAACCACAAACAAAGGCTTCCCTCCCTTGAGATTTGAAAGTGTCTTGTTTCCTGATTGGTCCTCTGGTCAGGTGTTGGTGGTTAACCCTTTCTAGGTGAAAGAGACATTAACCCTTAGCTATCTGTTTATGACAATAACAATTTAAATACTGTTCCTCTAGTGCGGGCGATTCCGCCCACCATTACACTCAATGTAATTTTGACTATACGCGGTTTTCGCTTTATGCACTGACCGCGGAACATAACCCCAGCGTAAGATGAGACAGACCTGTATGGCTGCTAGGTGTACTTTAACCGTACTTATGGTAATCCTGATTGTTTCAGTTCTAAGATGTACCCCAAGATCAAATGAAGTGGTGCTGTAAGTGCAGTAATGTGTTTGTTTCTGCACCACATGGACAACCTCTTCCATTTCTGTAGGTATGTTGCACAAGTGGTTGTCTTTCTGCTGTTTAACACCTGTTTAACCTGTTCCAAACAGGTTAATTCTTTGTATTCGAGCCATGCCTTCAGGTGAAGTTTCTCCAGGTCTGGATGGAGGACTCTACGTTCATCTTGTGAGAGAAGATCCCATTGCAGCGGGAGAGGATATGGTGCGCAGATCACCATGCATCTCAGGTATGGGAACCATGTCTGTCTGGGCCATGTCGAGGCTATAAGTATGACCTTGGCTTCGTTGTTTCATATCTTATGTATTACCCTGGAGATTAATTGAGTCACTGGGAATGCTACAGGAGAGGTGTGTTTCATCTGATGAGGAAGACATCCCTTAGGAATTGTGTTCCCAGTCCTGCTAGTGACCAAAACCTTGGGCATTTGTTTCATGCTGTTGCGAATAGGTCGATGCGTGGGAACCCCTACATGTGGAATATGTGCTGTTGTTCAGTTCCCATTCATGTTCTTGGGGAAACTGTCTGATGTGTCCGCTGTCATGTTCTGCTGACCCAGGAGGTATGAGGCTGTAATGGTGATCCATAGTTTTATGGCTTCTGTGCATAGGGAGGGAGATCGTGCTCCTCCCTGTCGGCTTATGTAGAACATATATGCAGTGTTGTCCATCATGACTCTTATTGTTTTGTTCCGTATTATTGGGAGGAAATGGTTGCATGCATTGAGAACCATGCATGATTCAAGCAGGTTGATGTATAAATGTGTCGCTGCGGGAGACCACTTCTCTTGGATTGTATGTTGGTTTAAGTGGGTGCTCCAGCCAATCGGTGAGGCATCTGTTGTGATCGTTATGGATGGTAGATCCTGCTGGAATGGGGTCCCTGAGCATACGTTTCCAGGATTTGTCCACCACTGTAAGAAGTGCTGGACTTTTGGTATTAGTGTTAGGTTTTTGTTCAGGCTGCAAAAGGAAGAGCAGAGACTCCCAAAACTGGTGGCTAACACTGAAGTTAAACTCTCCAATGAATCACAAACTGTGCTTCTGATCCCCCACGCTGGTTATCAAGAAGCTGAAAAAAATAAATCTCACTGCCCCCTTTACTGCATTCCAGTTCTCTGGCTCCCAATCAGCACATAGGTCCAGTAGAGTGAGAAGTTATTTAAAAACTTTACTCACTATGCAAAATGTTCTTCTAACCCCAAAGGGTCAGCCACGTTACCAGCTCAATATTAGTTTGGATCTTACCCAATATACCAAGCTGACAGCCAATCCTTTAGTGTCTAAAATTAAAGGTTTATTATAAAGAAAAAAGAGAACAAGAAGAGTTTTTAAATGGTAACGCAATCAGATACATACAGAGACTTCAAAGTCCCTATATCAGGTTCTTAGCAGTACTGGTGAATTTGCTGGCTTGAAAGTCCCTCTGGAATACATCCACAGCTTGGATGGGTCATTCAGAGCAGTTTAAGTTTGTAGAGAAACTACTCCAGAGGTGGGAAGCACGATTGAAGACAAGATGGAGATGATGTAGCTGTCTTTTATATCCTTTGCCATGTGTTTAGTATTTCCTTTGTCCCAAATACAAACTCATAGTACAGGGCATGGAAAAATCTTGGAGTCTCCTGTCCATAGGCATGTCCTACAAGTCCTGCTGACTCATAAGGTGTAACCCCTGGCTTCTTTCAATGGGTTGTTTCTACAGCTGATGACCCTTGATGGGCCATCAAACAGGCTAGGCACTGTTGATGCCAATCTGTCTGGGGGTGTCACCCAGAAACACAGCACAAGTTTTGAAATACAGATATAGCATAATGACATTCTATACCTTGGGTGAGCATACTGTAACCCCCATATTCCTCATTTTCATATAATCATGATCTTACCTTACAAGGCATGCTTTATATGTATCAGGGGAAAGGTTATGATCTGCTGAAAGTCATTACACATATATGGATAGAGAATCATTAATGCATGTGAAGTCATGAGAATTGTGTTGTATGGTGGTCACTAAAACATGCTGTAAGTTGGGGACTCAACCAGATATTAGCTCCCCAGAGGCAATTCTCCTGTGCTGCAAGCAACCAAGACACTGTGAGAAGAAGACAAGACTCCAGCACAGGAGATTTCCCCAGGTTTAAGGAACAAATTTGTATATTAAGGACTGCAATATCCAGTGAGGTGATCTAGTTGCTGCCCAGCCTAATAGGGTTGAGAGTTTAGACTGCGTGCTTATTTTTTATTTTCTTTTGGTAACTAAGGCCTTGGCTACACTGGCGCTTTACAGCGCTGCAACTTTCTCGCTCAGGGGTGTGGGGAAAAAAACACCCCCCTGAGCGCTGCAAGATACAGCGCTGTAAAGCGCCAGTGTAAACAGCGCTGCAGCGCTGGGAGTGCGGGCGGCTCCCAGCGCTGCAAGCTAATCCCCATGAGGAGGTGGAGTATGTGCAGCGCTGGGAGAGCTTTCTCCCAGCGCTGGTGCTGCGACCGCACTCACACTTCAAAGTACTCCCGTGGCACTGCTCCCGCAGCAGCGCTTTGAAGTTTCGAGTGTAGCCAAGCCCTAACTCTGACTTGTTATGCTTTGACTTTTAATCATTTAAAATCTATCTTTATTGTTAATAAATTTGTCTGTCTGTTCTACCTGAAGCAGTGCATTTGATTGGAAGTGTGTCAGAGGCTCCCCTTGGGACAACAAGCCTGGTACATATCAATTTCTTTGTTAAATTGATGAACTCAAATAAGCTTGTGATGTTCAGCAGGCATAACTGGACACTGCAAGATGGAGGTTCCTAGGGTTGTGTTTGGGACTAGAGATATTGGCTAGTGTCACTCACTTGCAAATAGCTGGGAGCAGCTTACATGCCAGAGGCTGTGTGTGAATAACCCAGGAGCAGGGCCATCCTTAGCCATAGGCAGAATAGGCAGCTGCCTCGGGCACCACTAGGTCTGGGGGCACCGCTCTGCCGGGAGCCCGGACAGACGGGAAGCAGTGGAGCATGTAAGAGCAGGGCTGTTGGGTCCTAGAGAGACGAATGCAGCACAGTCTGAGGGAGGGGATTGGCTGCTGGGGTCTCTGGGAAGGGGTGGGGGAAGGAACTCCACCTGCGAGTGTGACTCCTTCCCCTGGCATGAGGTGAGGCAGGCTCAGCAGCTCTGGCAGTATCCTTTGTTGTCCTCCATAACATCTGTTCTTCTCTCCCCTGCCCCATGGAGCACCCCACATTTCTCCCTCCCCCCACGGAGCACCCCCCTCTCCTCCCTCCCCTCACTGGCTGCCTACTGAGGAATGAAAGTGAAAGTAACTCACTTCCTTGGCAGGCAGCCAGTAGGCGCACGAAACCTAGCTCCGGTCCTGGCTCATGGGTGCCCGTCCCTGAGATCAGACGCTGTGCTAACTTCACCATGGTCCGTTGGGCTGGGGGTGTGCCCATTGGCGTGTGATCGACCTGAGGGTTTGCTGCTGCTGTTGCCACTCTGCACCCAAGAGGTGGATTTTGGGGTCCTGCAGTTTACACCTATCTCCTCCTCTACTGCAGCTTTGGACCAGCAGGCTGGGAGGGAGCCAGCATGAAAGCAGTACTGTGTGCATTTAGATTGTCATTTAACAAATTTGTTTGCCAAAAATGCTTGCTAACAATCCTGATTCATTTCAATTTTAAAAAAAAGAATCAGTATCTTAGCCAAAACAGAAAATTAAGTTGTGACAATTATTTGTGACATTTGGTATGGGGAAGAGAGTGGGCCAGTTTTCATCACAGAACAAAAAATGCTGACGACTTCCTATAGCCCTGTTACTGCTAAATAGAGCCCTCCAACAACCGTAATATGTCATCTCCTTACTAGTGTATAGAGCAGTGGTTCCAAACTTTAACAGCCCGTGAACCCCTTTTATAAATTGTGAAAT
>NC_133785.1:7424931-7468128 GCF_003597395.2 Chelonoidis abingdonii
TGGTTTTCTAGGTGTTCGGGCCTGATCCCTGGTGCTAGCAATCCAGTGAGGACCACATCCATTCCGACCCCCTCAGTTTCCCGACCCACAGGACTTTGCCTTGGTTTTCTGCTCCGTCCTGGGTGGCAGGGTGGTGGCATGGTCGCGGGCATGGAAATGTGCAGTCAACATGTGGTTTGGTCCTTCCCGAACAGCAGAGGTTGAAGCTATTCCCTGCCATCATCCTAGTATGCCATTTCCAGCGTGGTGGATCCAGCGCCATAACAGCCAGTTTCAGACGGATGTCTGCAGTTTGCAGGTAACTATTGTATACTGTGGTGGATTTTGTTAGTACTGTTTATAATCTCCATTGAGGCGCCATGTCCAATGATAGCATGCTATTAACTGGAACCAGGGCTATGGAGGTCTATTTAGTGCTCAGCCACTGACCTGCTAGGTGAATTTGGGCAAGATCCCTGTCCCCTTTGGGACCTATGCCCCCCACTTTTGTCTATTTAGATTGTGAGCTCTAGGGAGTACTCTATTCACTTGCGTCTGTAGCACGCGCCTGACACCAATGGTCTTCGGGCCTTCAGTCTAGTTGGCGTTCAGGGCGCTCCTGGCAAGACAGCGGCCCCATTTAGTAGGGCTGTTGCAGCATCTGGCATTAGATGATCCCAGTTGGAGTCTGTGCAACCCCAACAGAATTTAGAATGTGATGAAGTAGCGCTGTTTCTGGGAGCTCTAAATATTAATACATGTTACATGAGGGAATCCAGTGGCGCTTTCACCGTCTTCCAAGTTGTTTTTGTCGCTTGTGAGGAAGTTTTTAGTATTGAGAAATGCTGTGATACTAGATTTGTGATGCCGGTTTGGACGATGTCATGGCAAGGTGGCAGAGTTTGCTGTCTGCTTGTTCTTGGACTTTGGAGGCAACTCTTTAGGGCTCCATTGCTCCCCCCACCCGCAATCTGCTCCCTTCAGTAGAGAGATGAAACCTCATCATTAATAAGTGCTATTGTAGATGCTTGTTAAGGTAAGTGTGCTTAAGAGCTCTTGCAATCCATGCGGAGGCATGGCTAACTTTAAAGAGAGGTCTACAAGAATCCAAAAACCTTTCCACTGCGAGTGTGGATTCTATTAAATGTGTAGCGTTTCGATACAGACGCTAATGGCAGCTTTTCAACAGCGTTTGAAAATGTTCACTCGGAAGCGACTGCTGCCAATGGGCACTTGCAGCTCCAAAAAGTAAGTCCGGTTTCACCCTGGTGGCTCACCTCTTTGAGGACATCTGTATGCTGATGTGTGTGTCTATCTCGTCACCATCCACATATCACCCAACTCACAAACTCCATGCTCATGATCATGAATTGGGAGACCCTCTTTTAGTCATCAGCAGATAGTAGAGTGGAAAGCTTCTCCTGAATCCCATGTGGCCAGCAGTCCCTACGGTATTCCGTGGTGTGTTCCATCAGAACAGGAGACACTCCACATTCAGATCCCCTACTACCCTCATCCTCTCTGGCATCAGCAGGTAGGGACGATTACCCCCTGTAATATCCCCAGGGCCTAGTCCAGCCTGGGTTTTCAATGCCCTTCATTCTTATATTAGAAAAATATTTACTGCTATCACCTGCTTCTGGGCGAAAAAAAACGTTACTCTTCTTGTATTGTAACTGTTGTTCTGCAGATAATAGTGTGACCTGTACTCCACTCAGGTGCGTGATGACCCAGCACTCGTAAGCGCAAGAGGATACCTTTCCCTCAGCTCATGCCCTTGTTCCCTTGTTCCTTTCCCCAGGCTGTTAAGTGCTCCATCCTGTTCCTCACACCAAACATTAACATGGTAACACTGCGGTTGCGGGAACGAGCTTGAGGTCATGAATAATCCCTTTCACCCACATTCTCGAAGAATCAACAGTTACAGTCCACGGTAGTCATCCTTTCTTTGAGCGGTTGAGACTGTGTATTTCACTTCAGGGGACTCACAGCAAGTAACACGGGGCTAGGCTCAGAGTCTACGTTAAAGAAGGACTGCAGCACTTGCCTTCCCACAATTGCATCTGATCTAGATGAGCCCTTGATAGCTAATGCTTGTAAAGTATGTAGAAGACCAAGGAAGCTGCTGCAATCGCCCTGTATCGACAATCATGAGAGATTGATTAATATTGCTTGGACCCTTTTGTTCAGGCCTGTTCTTAGTGGTATGTATGCCAAGCTCCGCCCTCTGTAGGGCACAGATGTGTAGCGAGGCGTGTTTTACTACAAATCGGTGGTGGGCTGCCCTATCTCACAGCAGTTGAAGGCATGGTCGATAACCAGACCCGGGGTTGTTTGTGTCACTGTGTATAGAGAGTGCCGTCGTGCACAAATCTGGTATTGGTCACTGATACTTGGCCTCTACGGAGTCCAGGATGTTGCTCCAATGAGAGCTCCAATTATTGTACTGGTTTTAGAGTAGATTTCCGTTTCTTATTTTATACCTTAGTGGGTGTCGACAAGAGGGTGACAGTCCTTGACGGTAATATTTATTGTTTCGTGATTTGATAGGTCCTTTCCGTACGCGAGTTGCTTAAGTATTGGGAGCATCAATATTCCCTGTCCCTGCACAACATGCTACTATTACTCTGCTGCTGGGTTTTGTAAAAACTCTCAGGGGCTTCACAAGTCCAAAGGTAGCTTCTGTATTGCGACAATAGTCTTTCTTATTGGGAACGTACTGTAGGAACTTCGAGCGTGTATTGGGGTCATGGCATGGTATATCATGAAAGAATGCTCCTTGTAGGTAACGATGGTGACGAACCGGACTCTCCTTTTCACCTCGCGTTAGGAATTGAGATTTAGTCGTGAGCTCGGTGTGTATGACAAACTGGTCTGAGGTTTTCTAAAATCTATATTACGGACCCTCGTACTCATATCGTGATGTTTTGTTTATGAGTCAAGAAACAGTGAAATAAATTCCCTTCCCCTTGTGTTGAACTTGATCTCAACGGCATCTTAGTGTATGTAGAGGTATCTAAGCTTATTGTCGAGCGGTGTCAGGGGAAGGCGCCCTGAAGAGGGACAGGCAGGAGGATGAGTTGGTTGGAAAGGAGATTAAAAGGGATGGTTTACACCTGTGTGAGGATGATCTCTAATACCCAGAGTGTCTGTGGTGATGGGACCACTACAATAAAATCGGTCTAGCCAAATGACCAAGGGTCTGGGTTGTTCTTAATATGGCGCTTGAGCTGTCTGGGCAGAGGTCAGTCCGACCTTGACCACATGTTTCCAAAATTGCATTTGGTGATGAGTGCTTGGCACATTAGACTGAGAACTGCGGACAAAGATGAGTCTCTGTGGCAGTGTTTGGTGTCTGCTGGTTGTCAACGTCTATCTCTGCTGTTGTTGCAAGAGTACGTCCGATCTGTTGCGGGAGTATGGCTGGTATCTCCTCCATTCTCTTTGGGGTGTGTAACATGCTGACGTTAGTTCTTAGCTGTAGCTCGTGAGTCCTTTCTGGATGTAGGACCTCATCTGTCTTGCAGCGTAGAACAATCTATCCTATCAAGGAAGGTCTCTAACCTTAAGTCTGAAGTTCCCTTCAGATGCTCGCACGCAACAATATAGCCATGAGTCTGCACGATTACTATTGCTGTTGGCAGTTGTGCATGCGGCCTGTGTCTAGAACATTAGGGATGCTTTGGGTGCTCGTTCTGGTACGAAGCGTCGTTCCCTTGTTAAATGATGGTTCTTTGTTGGAATTATTCTTCTTAGCCCTCTGAGATTCTCAGTCAAGGACATCGATCAGTTCATAGCATAATTTCTGGTATATGTTGCTAGAAACCACTGGTGTAAGTTGAGGTGTGCAGAGCTGCAGGACTGCGAAGATGTAGATTTCCACCCAAATAGATTACTCTTCCAATCCTTTGTCTTGGGGTTGATCAGGCGATGCGCTGTTCCCATATGTTTGCTCCATCCACCACTAAGGGGTGGCATGGCCTGGGGTGCGAGAGAGGAAGTCCATGCCTTTATTTGCTTACCTATACTTTCTGTCTGCATTGGTTTTGCAAGTTGCGAGGGGGCTTGTCCCAACACTATTCTTGCTGGTTCCATCAATGCATCTGTGCGCTGATGGAATCGCGGGACCTTATTATTCTTGATACAATTATTAAAATTGCAAGAATCTGACCGAAGATGCAGTAAGGTGTATCTTTGAAAATGTTATACTTGATTTGATGTATGATCATTGTTTATATGCTTCTGTTCCTTTGTATTGTGAGTTATAGATGGTATGTTGTGTGACTTCCCTCTGGTTGTTATTTGGACTGGTGACTTGCATAGGTCACTTCAGATCATTGACTCTGCGGGAGCCAGCCTTACCGCTGCTCTGCATTGCGAACACCCCCCTGCCTGAGCCGTTGCCGATCTTAGGATTCTATGACGTGCCTAGCGGCATTTATTATAATTGGTTGCCACTACTGTCTGCCATACTTGCGTCTGAGCACGAAAACGAGCTTACAGTATCATTCGGTACAAGCTTGCACACATTGGATCTTATTAAAACCAGTTACTTATTAGCACACTGTAATGCTTGAATGAACTTCCTAAAGAGTAGCACTATGACAAAATCTATTTGACGACATATGCAATATTAATTTTTTATCTTTGTCCATTTTATTGGAAAATTTATTATGAAGAGGTATTTGCAACAAGGATTAGTTTTTAATTAAAGCAATCTCTTTCTGGACTTTTTTGGCTGCAAAAAGTATAATGTCATCGTATGAGACAATAAGACAAAGTGATGGCCTTGTTGCATTGCCAGAATAGCAAGACCTCAGCGTTCCTGACTCATTGAGAGTGGAATAGTTTTTAGGAGCTTTGTTTGAGAACTCTAGTTCATCTGTGCTAGGTGTTACAATTGTCGGTAGAATACGAGTGGCAACGTACACCATCTAGGATACTATATTATCAACAACGTTTGTGAAGATAATAAACTTACAATGTCCATCACTGTTTTGCATGTGGCAACACTGATGAAGTCTGTACTCAATTCTTCTACAGTTCAATGTCCATTTGAATCAATATCCCTGTGCTTCAGGAGCGCTCTCTGGTCTGCCTTTGTTCATATCGTTGCTCTTGTCTCTTCCTATTTCGGTTGAATTTAGCCCGCTCGCCTGCTCCAGTTGATCGTGAATGGACCAGGCCGACATGTGGGCTTGTGTGGCTAGCACCAGGGTCTCAGCCACTGCGCGTGCTATGATCTGCTTGACCAGTCTGGGTTCCTCTTGGGCGGTCCCAGGCCAGCGCGGTGATGAGTGGGGCCGGTGTGCTGTGCAGGGGCAGCAGCCGAAACCGCAGCAGCATCAAAATCGCTGGCTACACTTATGGCAGGTTGTCGTGTAGGTTCTGCCCCTGCTTTATCACAGTGGTTCCCAAACTGGGGTTCGCAAACCCTGGGGTTTGCAAGAATGTCATACAGGGGATTCGCCAGAAAATTTCCCACTATGGCGGCCAGAGGACCCAGGGCATTGGAGACAGCAGTGGGACCCGGTTACAGCGTGGTAGGACACCCCTGGCCACGGGAGAGCGGGCTGGGCAATTGGGCTGGCAGACTGAGTTCTGGTGGTCAGTGCAGAAGCCGGCAGCCCAAACCCAAGTGCTCTGTGCGGGGCTGGTAGCCCAAGCCCCAAGGGAGTGGGCAGGCACGTTGGGATGCAGCCCAAGTCTCTGGTGGTCGTAAGGGAGCCGGCAGCCTGACCCTAGTGCTCGCTTGTGTGGGGCTGGCAGCCTGAGTACAGGAAGAGTGGCTGGCAGCCTGAGCCCTGCCCATCGCAGGGGAGGCTGGGCACCCAAGACCGCGCTGAAGCCCAGGAAACAGTGGGCCGGTGGGCAGATTGGGCATCCATCCACTGGAGAATTTTAAACTTTAAATCCCTGAAATATTCATTTTAGAGAGGGGGTTCTGACAGCCAGGATTGGAATGGTCACAGAGGACTGGGCTGGGACAGCCGATAGCATGTGCAAAAAATCAGGACAGGGGCTGGGTAGGGTGAGCAGATATCCCACTTTTATAGGACAGTCCCAATTTGTGGTCTTTTTCTTATATAGGCTCCTGGTGCCTATATAAGACAAAGCCCCAAATATTGGACTGGCCCTATAAAAGCAGGATATCTGGATCTGGTCACCCTAGCTGGGAGCGCATCTCTCCCCCAGTGGAGCTGCACAGGGCAGGATGAGCTGCTCGTGGCTCCATGCAGGGCCGGTGCAACCATTTAGGCGAACTAGGCGGTTGCCTAGGGCGCCAAGATTTGGGGTGCCCAAAAGTGGCCCCCCCCAATTTTTTTTTAAATGGTTGCAGCCGCTGCTGCTGGAGGGGCTGAGCTCCAGTGCAGCAGCTGCCTGCAGCGGCAGCCCAAGGTGTCCCCGGGTCAGGGCTCCGCCGCGGCCGCCCAGGGCACCCCCCCTCCCCCCGTCAGGGAGCCCCTGGGGTCAGTGCGCTGCCCCTGCAGCCGGGCAGCCCAGGCGCCTCCCACCCCGGGGTCAGTGCGCCCTGGGGTCAGTGCGCTGCCGCCACAGCCCGGCAGCCCAGGGTGCCCCCCCCCAGGGTCAGCGCGCCCCTGGGTCAGTGCGCCGCCGCTGCAGCCCGGCAGCCCAGGGCGCCCCCCCTGGGTCAGGGAGCCGCTGCCGCAGCCGGGCAGTCCGGGGCGCCCCCCCCGCGGGTCAGCGTGCCCTGGGGTCAGTGCACCGCAGCCAGGGCGCCCCCCGCCTCTGGGTCAGGGAGCGCCGACGCAGCCGGGCAGCCCAGGGCGCCCCGCCCCCGGGGTCAGCGCGCCCCTGGCGTCAGGGAGCCGCCGCCGCGGCCCGGCAGCCCAGGGCACGCCCCTCCCGGGTCAGGGAGCCGCCTCCGCAACCCTGCAGCCCCGGCCCCCCCCCGGTCAGGTGCCCCCCCCCGGTCAGGGAGCCGCCCAGGTCGGCGCTTTCCCTGGGGCGCCAGCATTGGGGGGGGGGCGCATTTTGCCAGGGGGGCGTGTCATAAATAGATAGCTAAGGGTTAATGTTTCTTTTACCTGTAAAGGGTTAACAAAGGGAACCAAACACCTGACAAGAGGACCAATCAGGAACCGGATGTTTTAAAAGCTTAAGGGAGGGAATTTGTGGTCTTCTTTGTCTTGGTCTGTGTCTTTTGTCTCTCTGTCAGCTATGAGAAGGTTCTTTCTATCTTCTACTCTTCTGTTTCCAACTTGTAAGTACAGGTAGAAAAACAATATAAGCTTCTATGTTGTTTGGGTGTATTTACATGTGTGCAGCTTGCTGGAATGTTTCAAATTGGATATCTCTTTTTGAATCAGACTGTTTATTCATATTTTTCTATAAGCAATAGCCGTTATTATTGTCATCTTGATACAGAGAAATTTTGATGTCTTTTTCTTTTTTTTTTATATAAAGTTTTCTTTTTTAAGACTTGTTTGAGTTTTCTCTCTGGATAGGCTAAAGAACAAGGAGGAATTCTCTTTGTGTTAGTCTAGGGAGGATAAGCTCTGCAGCACCAGGGAATTGGTGGGAGGGGGAAGAGAAATAGAATCATTTGTTTCCTTGTATTTGGGGGTTGTCTCTTTGTGGAATAGAGGAGATACGCTTCTTGGTATTGTGATGTAAAGAGATTGCATCAATACTCTCAGGTTAGCCCAGAGAGGAAAGTCTGGGTGGAGAGGGAGGGGAAAGGAAGTGGAGTATTCCCCTTGCCGGTAAGACTCAGAGCTTCTGGGTCTTGGGGTCCCTCCAGGGAAGTGGGGACCAGAGCGAGACAGGCGCTGTATTCTGTCTGGTGCAGCGAGATAAGATCCAAGCTGGTAATAAGCTTGGAGGTTCATGCTAAGCCCACAGATTTTGGACGCTAAGGTCCAGATTTGGGAGAAAGGCTTATGATTGAGTGGCAGCGACATGGGAAAGATAATATTCCTACTGGCTTCTGGATTCTGTTTTTCTTTTTCTCTGTAGGGCTTTTTAGCAGAGAGAAAGGTTGGTTTTTAAAAGTAGCCAGAGAGAAATTTTTTTTCTGCTGCTTGGTAGCTTGCATTTTAAGCAAGGAGCCATTAAGGTGACATTAAGGGTCTATTGTTAAGCAATAGGATTCCAGTTGGGAATTAAGTACCCAGCAAACAACACACAGGTAAATAAACTGGTTTGACTTGTTAATTTGCATGTCAAAGAGTAGCAGAAGAAGAAAAAAGGAGTTGCTAGGCAGACTCCAGGAGACAACAGAGAGCCAGCAGTTCAGACAATAACCACCAGAGGGCACCCAACACAAGAAAACAGGAACCATGACTACCAAAGAGCCCTGAAAAAGGAACGAGCACTGCAACAAGCCATAGACAACGGAAATGAACATGGAGACGGATGGAACTAATTAAGGCAGAACAAGAAGCCAATGAGGCAGCCATAAAAGATCAAGACCAAAAATGCAGCTCACGAAAGAAAACTGCAAAAAGAAGAGGTGGCCTACAGAAGAAAACAAGAAGAAGAAGATGCAGCCCACGAAGACAGATAGAACTCCAGAGGGGAAACACCAACAAGAAGTGAAGAGAGGGACAAACAGAGAAAGCATGAACTGGAAGTAGTGCAGGCTAAGCATCAGAACGCAGCCGATCTAACCCGTCGACAGTTGTTAACCACACAAGAAATTTCCCAACTACAAGCAGGTATGACAACTGAGACCTTCACCTGTCATGAACCCCCTCCTAAAAATGAATATTTTCAGGGATTTAAGTTTAAATTTCCTCAGTGTGATGGATGCCCCAACTGCCCACCCCACTTTTCCTGGGGCTCAGGCTGCGGTTCGGGTTGCCGGCTCCCCTGCTGATGGGGGCAGGGCTCAGGCTGCCAGCCCCACTCTTCCTGTTACTCAGGCTGCCAGCCCCACACAGAGCACTAGGGTTCAGGCTGCCGGCTCCCTTACTGACCACCAGGACTTGGGCTGCCATCCCCAACTGCCTGGCCCCACTCTCCTTGGGGCTTGGGCTACCAGCCCCGCACAGAGCACTTGGGTTTGGGCTGCCGGCTTCTGCACTGACCACCAGAACTCAGTCTGCCAGCCCAAATTGCCCAGCCCTGCTCTCCCTTGGGCTCGGGGTGTCTACCCTGTAACCGGGTCCCACCTGCTGTCTCCAATGCCTGGGGTCCTCTGGCCGCCATTAGTGAAATTTTTCTGGCGAATCCCCTGTAACATTCTGCAAACCCCCAGGGGTTTGCGAACCCCAGTTTGGGAACCACTGGTATAAAGCAGGGGTCAGCAACCTACGACACACGTGCCAAAGGTGGTATGCCAGCTGATTTTTGATGCTCTGGGGTTTCGGCTGCTGCCCCTTGCCAGCCACCGGCCCCACTCAGCACCCGCTGCTGGCCTGGGGACCCCCAAGGAACCCCAGACTGGCAGCAGACTAAGCACGCCAGTGGCTGAGACCCTGGCTGAGCCACTCAACCCACTGTCGGCCTGGGGTTCCATTCACTCAACTGGCAGCAGGCTGAGCGGGACTAAATTCAACGAAATAGGAAAACAAGAGCAACTATATGACAAAGTGCAAGAACCTAGAGAGCCTCCTGAAGCACAGTGATAGTTTTGATTTAAATGGACTTGAACTGTATGAAGAATTGAGTACACTGTCATCAGTGTTGCCACATGCAAAATCGATGATGGACATTGTACAGTTTATTCATCTCAGCAAACTTGTTGATATATATATCCTAATGTGTACGTTGCCACTCGTATTCTACTGACAATTTCTGTAACACTAGCATCAGGAGAACAGAGTTTCTCAAAACTAAAGCTCACTAAAAACTATTTCCACTCTACAATGAGTCAGGAACGCTTGACTGGTCTTGCTATTCTTGCAATCAAACAAGGCATCACTTTGTCTTTGTCATACGATGACATTATTACTGATTTTTGCAGCCAAAAAAGCCAGAAAGATTGCTTTTAATTAAAAACTAATCCTTGTTTCAATACCTCTTCATATAAATTTCCAATAAAATGGTGACAAATTAAAAAAATTATATTTGCATATTCTGTCAAATCAGATTTTTTTCTATAGTGCTACTTCTTTAGTGATAGTTCATCAGCATTACAGTGTGCTTAATTAAGTTAAACTGGTTTTAATAAGATCCATGTGGCAAGTTTTCCAATACTGTAAGCTTGTTTGTGTTGCTCAGAGCAAGTAAGGCACAGGGGCACCAGTTTAATAATCCCGCCTAGGGCACCATAAATCCTAAGGACGGCACTGCTCAGGAGTGGGGGTTCTCACAGCAGAGCAGGGTAAGGCTGGCTCCCAGAGTCAATGACTGGAGTGACCTAGCAAGTCACCAGTCCAAATAACACCAGAGGGGAATGTCACAACCATACACATCTATAACTCACAATACAAAGTGATACAAACATATAAACAAGATGATCATACTTGGCAAATCATAACATTTTCACAGATACCTTACATGGCATCTCTGGTCAGATTTCTTGCAATTTTATAATATTGGTATCAATATCATAAAGTGTGTCCCGTATTCCATACAGCGTCACAGATGCATTGATGGAACCAGCAGAAATAGTGTGGCAAGCCCCCTCCAACTTGCAAACCATGCAGACAGAAAGTATTACGTAACAAATAAAGGCATGGACTTCCTCTTCTCGCACCCCCAGGCCAGCCCACCCTTAGTGGTGGATGGAGCCAACCAATGGGGTAAACAGCTGCAATCCTGATCCAACCCCAAGACAAGGATTGGAAGAGATTAAATCTATTTGGGTGGAAAGTCTACTCTTCGGCAAGTCTGCAGTTCTGCACAGCCAACTACACAGTGTTTCTAGCAACATATGACCATGATAATTATGCTAAACTGAACGATTTCCTCGATGAAATCTCAGAGGACAAGAAGTAATAATTCCAAGCCATCATTAACAAGGGACAGCTTGTAGCCAGAACAGCACCCAAAGCATCCCTCAATGTTCTAGACACAGCCGCATGCACAACTGCAACAGCAATAGTAATGTGCAGAACTTCATGGCTATATTCTTCGGGCATCCTGAGGGAACTTCAGACTAAGGTAGAAGACCTTCCCTTTGATAGGGATAAATTGTTCTCCTCCAAGACAGATGAGGTCCTACATTCCATGAAGGACTCACGAGCTACACTAAGAACACTCAGCATTTACACAACCCCAAAGAGAAGGAGGAGATACCAGCCATACTCCCGCAACAGAGACGATACTTTGCAACAACAGCAGAGATAACTTGACAACCAGAGACAAAGACACTGGCCACAGAGACGTCATCTTTCCCAGTCTCAGTCTATGGTGTCCCAAGCACCATCAGCCAAGATGCAATTTTGAAACATTGGTCAAGGGTCTGACTGACCTCCCCCAACAGCCAGCGCCAATATTAAGAACAACCCAGACCTTTGGTCATTGGCTATGACCATTTTATTGTATGTGGGTCTCCATCACCACAGACCACTGGGTATTAGAGATCATCCACACAGGTTAAACCATCCCTTTTATCTCCTTTCCAACCTACTCATCCCCCTTCCCTGTCCCTCTTCAGGGACCCTTCCCCTGAGCACCTTCTACGACAATAAGTTAATACTCTTCTACAACTAGATGCCGTGGAACAAGTTCCAACACAAGGGGAAGGGAATTTATTTCCACTGTTTCTTGACTCAAAACAAAAACCATCGATTGAGACCCATATTAGATTTTAGAAAACTCAACAAGTTTGTCCATACCCACAGATGCTCACACTAAACTCAATTATCCCAGCGCTGGAAAAGGAGAACCGGTTCTCACCACTTGACCTACAAGAGGCATTCTTTCATATTACCATCCATCCCGCATACAGACGGTTCCTACAATTCCCAATAAGGAAAGACTATTTCCAATACAGAATGCTACCTTTTGGACTTTTGACAGCCCTGAGAGTTTTTACCAAAACCCTAGCAGCAGTAGTAGTGCATTTGTGCAGACAGGGAATATTGATCTTCCAATACTTAGACAACTGCGTACTGAAAGGACCTACTCAAACAGAAACAATAAATATTACCCAGAGGACTGTCACCCTCTTTCACACCCTAAGGTTATAAATTAAGAAACGGAATCTACTCTAAAACCAGTACAATAATTGGACTTCATTGGAGCACACCTGGACTCCGTAGAGGCCAAAGTATCATGACCAACTACCAGATTTGTGCACTGACCACTCTCATACCAGTGATCACAAACAGCCCACGGGTGTCTGTATACACCTGCCTTCAACTGCTGTGACGTATGGCAGCCACCACCTTTGTAGTAAAACACGCTCGCTTACACATGTGCTGCCTACAGAGAGGGCGGAGCTTGGCATACATACCACTAAAGAACAGCCTGAACAAAAGGGTCCAAGCAATATTAATCAGATTCCTCAATGATGTTTCGATACTAGGCATTTGCAGGGCAGCTCCTTGGTCTGTCATACATACTTTTACCAAGCATTATGCTATTAGGGCTGCATCTAGATCAGATGCAAATTGTGGGAAGGCAAGTGCTGCAGTCCTTCTTTAAGTAGACTCTGAGCCCTGCCCCCTAACTTGGCTTGTGAGTCCCCTGAGTGAAATACACGTCTGCACCCGCTCAAAGAAGAGTGATTACCTACCTGGACTGTAACTGTTGTTCTTCGAGATGTGGGTGAAGAGGTGTATTCCATGACCCACCCTCTGTCTCCTCTGCACCGCAGTGTTACCATTTAATGTTTGGTGTGAAGGAACTGGGTTGGAGCCCTTAAACAGCCTGGGGAAGGACTAAGGGAACATAGGGCATGAGCTAGGGAAAGTTCTCTGGCTTCTGAGTGCTGGGTGCACACGCACCTGAGTGGAGTAGAGGTCTACACTTATATCTTGCAGAACAACAGTTACAATACAAGAGAGTAACGTTTTTTTTCCCCAGAAGCAGGTGATAGCAGGATGAAGATATTTTTCTAATATAAGACTGAAGGGCATTGAAAACCAGGCTGGACAAGGCCCTGGGGGATAATTTACAGGGGGGTAATCCTACCCTGGATCCCAGAGAGGGATGGGGTAGATGGGATCTGATGTGGAGTGTCTCCATTTCTGATGGAACAATCCACAGGAATAGCCTGTAGGGACTCTGGCCACATGGGATTCAGTAGAAGCTTTCCATCTCTACTATCTCTGATGACTAAGAGGTTCTCACATATCATGGTCATGAGCATGGAGTTGGTGAGTGGGTGGATATGTATGGTGACAGATAGACACACATCAGCATACAAGGCCTCAAAGAGGGAGCCACAGGGTGAAACCGACTTACTTTTGTGATGCTGCATGTGCCATTGGGCATCAGTCGCTTCCGAGTGACATTTTCAAACGCTGTTTGAATGGCTGCCATTAGCTCTGGGGTATCTGAAACCTGCACACATTAATAGAATCCAGTCACCCAGGGAAAGGTGTTTTGGATTCTTGAGACCTCTTCTTTGAAAAGTTCTCATGCCTCCATGGATTGCAAGAGGCCTTAAGCTACACTTACCTTACAAGCACTACAATAGCACTTCATCTAATGATGAGGTTTTCATCTCTCTACTGAGGGGGAGCAGAATTCAGGGTGGGGGGAGCAATGGAGCCCTAAGAGTTGCCTCCAAATCCAGAGAACAGAGCAGACAGCAAACTCTCTGCCACCTGCCATGACATCTGTCCAAGAACCGTGGCATCACAACACTAGTATCACAGCATTTCTTCAAATACTAAAAACTTCCTCACAAGCGACAAAAACAACTTGGAAGACTGTGTGAAAGCGCCATCTGGTGATTCCTCTCATGACATTATTAATATTTTAGTAGCCCCAGAAGACTACCACTTTCATCAGCATCTAATTCTGTTGGGGGTTGCACAGACTCCAACTGGTATCATTATGCCAGATGCTGCACAGGCCCTGACCAAGATTGGGGGCCCTGTCTTGCCAGGAGCTGCCCTGACCCCAACTGAGACTGAGGCCCCATTGTGTCAGGCCCTGCACAGACGCATAGTGAGATAGAGTACCTCACCTGAAGAGCTCACAATCTAAATAGACAAAAGGTGGGAGGGGCAATTGAGGTCCCAAGAGGGGAAGGGACTTGCCCAAGATCACCTAGCAGGTCAGTGGCTGAGCCATAAATAGACCCCAGTAGCCCTGGGTTCCAGTTGAATCAGCATGGCTAGTCATTGGACCATGCTGCCTCTAATGGAGAATTATAACAGTATCCTAACAAATCCACCACATATACAATAGTTACCTGCAAACTCTGCAGACATTCCCGTCTGAACTGGCTGTTAGTGCTGCTGGACACCACGCTGGAAATGGCACCTAGGATGATGGGCAGGGATAGCTTCAACCTCTGCTGGTTCTGGGAAGGACAAACCACATTTTACTGCACATTTCCATGCCCGTCGACACCCCTCCACCTGGCCACCCAGGGACGGATCAGAAAACCAAGGCAAATCCTGTGGTGGGGAAACTGAGGGGGGCGGAATGGGATGTGGTCCTACTGGGATTGGCTCAGCACCTAGGGGGATCAGCCCGACACCTAGGAAAAACACCCTGCCATCTAGCAGGTTTACGTATCTTTCAGATGGTGTTACCCACAGCAGTACAGCATCGCCTAGCACAGCCCTAGAGAACTGGGGTTGGGACTAATTCCAAGAGGACAGCACCCCTCACTGAGAGCCTGGCACTGTTCCATGGAGCATAGAATGCCCTAATGCCACACTGGGCTCAGTACTGACTCCAAAGGAGGGCTCCCCTGCCGTTCTCTCTGAAGCACAGTGCCGGCAGCAGCTCACTGACTCAGGCCAGGTCTACACTGCGACTTTAAATCGGTTTAATGGCCGATATACCGATTTAACGCTGTACCCGTTCACATGACGTCGTCATTAATATCGAGTTAAACGGCTCCTTAAATCGATTTCGGAACTCCTCCCAGAACGAGAGGAGTAGCGTTAAATTCGATAGTGATAACTCGGATTAGGGTTCGTGTGGCCGGAAATCGACATTATTGCCTCTAGAGGTATCCACAGTGCACCACTGACCGTCTGGTCCGCAATCCGAACTCGGATGTGGAGTGCCGGTAAGCAGGAAAAGCCCCGAGACTTTAGAATGACATTTCCTGCTTTCACGTGTCCAGCTCTGATCAGCACGGGTGGAGAGCAGTTCAAATGCAAAAGTAGCTCCTGCATGAACCTACGGGAGATACTAGATCTGATCGCTGTATGGTGAGAACAATCTGTTTTATCAGAGCTCGTTAAGAACAGGAAATGCCAAAGCGTTTGAAAAATAACTCCAGATACACAGCAGTGCGTGACAACCGGTAACGGGAAGCCAGAGACTCAAACGGATGGTCATGGAGGGAGGAAGGGAAGGAGGGGGTTTAAGGAGGACTAGAGCTCCATTCTCCACAGCACATTTGCATTCTGGCTGAGCGCCCAATGTCTGTAGCTTAATAACACGGTGTCTTGCATGGTTCACGGAACAGCTCGTCAGTCCCTCCCCTCCCCCGACCGTGAAAGAAAAGTAAAATAAATAATTCCTTGAGTACTGTAAATGTCACCCTCTGTGTACTGAATGCTGCTGGCAGACGCGATGCTGCTGCGGTGAAGAGCAGATGTTCTTGCCCAATCACGCACGTGCTCTCAACCGGAAGTGGGAACTATGGGATAGCTGAGGAACAGCTACCCATGCCACACGCTCCTGAAATCGATGGTAGCTTTGGACCATGGACGCAAACAATCGATTTTGTGATCCCACTGTGGACGTGCTAAACCGATTTTATTAGATCTGTTTTGTAATATCGGATTAAGCTAATTCGAAATAATCGTGCAGTGTAGATGTACCCTTAGAAGAGGGAGCAGCTCCTGCTGAGTCACCCACACCACTTCTTGTGGAACTTGAAGTTTTGCGCAAACATTTCCAATCCAAGTCCTTACCAAATCCCACGCTGCTGAGCTGGCAACATCACCTGAGACCACAGTTCACAGGAGTCTGGCTGCAGGATATGTGGTGAAGCCAACTAGACCCAGTAATAAAACAATGAGAACAGAAAGAGCAGGCAAGAGCCAAACTTACCCCGATACAACAGCAGACTCAGAGAGGATGGAGAGAGGACCCTGGATAGAAGAGTTGACCCTGTGATCTCAGATCCATGGGTTCTGTGCTGCCTAATACACATACCAATGCAAGCTCCTACCTTCCCTTTCTTGCAGTGCTCCTGTAGCATTGCGTCAATGACAGCCTGGACTCCATGCTTCACTGTCTCCTGGCTGCACAGGAGAATCTGGTCCATATGGGATGCAATCATGCGCCGGGTCCCTGAATCACAACAGTTCGGGGTTCGTTTACATTGGGTTTGGTTTGCTTAGGGAAGAGTCATTTTTAGGCGATGATGATCCAAAGAGTCAAAAAACAGGTCAAATCCCAAAGGCAAATCAGTTATTATTTATGTTACAGGGTTGCCCCGAGGATCCAACCAAGACCAGGTCCCCAGTGTGCCAGGTGCTGCACAGATCCTGAGTGAGAGCAGGGCCCTGTCCTTCCAAGTGCTGCACAAACCCTGCAACAGCAACAGGGAAGGGCTGCCCAGAGCAGGGGGAAAGTGGGGCAATTTGCCCCAGGCCCTGGGCCCTGCAGGGGCCCCCGCAAGAATATAGTATTCTATAGTATTGCAACTTTTTTTTATGGAAGGGGCCCCCGAAATTGTTTTGCCCAAGGCCCCCTGAATCCTCTGGGCAGCCCTGCAACAGGGCTCTCTCATGTTCCCAGTAGCATAGTGCCCCGTAGCACTGCACTGGGTCTGTACAGCATCCAGCACGCTGGGGACCCCTACCTCCTTTGGAGCTGGTGCAGTGTCTGCCATGCAGGAACCCCCATCTCATCTGCAGCCGCTGCAGTGCCTGCCACGCCAGGAACCCCCATCTTGGTGGGGTCTGTGCAGCACCTGGCATGCTGGGACACTGATCTCAGTCAGCTTTTGGCACAATAGGGGCCCAGATCTTGGTTGGAGGCTCTACGAACTAATCATATACAACGCTGCAGTTTTTGTTTCCAGCCTCTACGGGAAGACAAGCCCAAGATTTGGGCTGGGATGTTGCCGTAGAAAACAGTCAAGTAATTTTATACATACAGAAATCGTAAAGTGGCTTATCTTGAAACTGATCTGAGTAGTGAAGAAAGAGGAAGAGCAGCAGCGTCTGCTCCCAAGTGTCTGGATCATCTTCTTGGCTTCCGCCGTCCCAGTGAAGTTTATATCTGACATCTGGGTCCACTTGATCTGCGGGGGCAATGGAACATCAAGCAGTGTTTTTATACAGAGACACAGCCAGTGCTGCCATCTTTGATTAGGCAAATGGCTTCATGATGTGAGTGCAGTGCTGCCAGGACGGCGGTCAGCACCCATGACTTCTCACAGCTCAGATCCCACTGAGGCTGCACTGTGGTAGTGCAAATGGGCCAGCACCCCATTCTGCTGGGCCCTGTCCAAATGGAACAAAGAGACTGTTCCCTGACTCAAAGAGCTTGCAGTCAACAGCCAGGTCTACACCCAGCCTTTCTCCTGCTATAAGCAATGCCAGGGGGTGATATTTTTAACTGATCTAGTTATACTGGGACAGCTTCTAGTGTGGATGCAGTTATACCAAGATAAAGGTGCCTTATCCTGGTACAGTTCAGGGAATAGCTATACTGTCCAAAAGCACATCAGTCCCAGTATAATTGTGTCTACACTAGGGGGCTGCACCACTTTAACTACCCAGGCATGGCACAACTTGGGTGAGCAGATAAAGCCTTGATGTTAGATCATAGCCACCGGCAGAATTAAACCAAGAGACAGGAAGAGCAAAGGGAACCAATGAAATGCTTGTAATCTGCACACTCAGCAGCACTCGCAGCTCACCAGCTGCACAGCCCCTGGGGAACATTTTGCAGTACACAACAAATGGGGGGCTAATAAGGGTGGAAGGACAGCAAGGTGGCTTTGAGGCTGTTCACAGGCAGCTCCCGCTATGCATGAAGGTGCAGCGTGGGGGAAAGCACCACGGTGCATGCTGGGAAATGTTTCAAATGGGTGATGGAGAATGGCATGGTTTGCTCAGTATTTTAGGGAGGGGCATTCAGGAAAATCTCACCCTCATTTAGGTACCTAAAAGAATTTTGTGATCCTGCTGCCACAGGGTGCTTCTCAGTGCCACAAAATGGCATGATGGAGAAAGAAGGGCCTCTAATAATGGCCACTGGTTATTACTGCTATTTAATAGCATGATAGTGCTACCTAGAGGCACCATTCAAGATCCGGACCCAGTCGTGCCGGTGTTTCAGAGACCCCGACTCAGATTGCAGCCCCTGCCATGCCAGGCCCTGCACAGACACACGAGAGAGAGTCCATGCCCCAAAAATGGGGAGGGAAAACAAAGCCACCAGGAGGAAAGGGACGTGCCTAAGGTCAGTAGCAGGAGACAGACTAGAAGCCTGTGCCTGTCTGTCTAGGCCCCCCACTTCACTCCTCAGCCCTGCCCCGAGGGTACATCTGCCACAAAAAAAGCCAGTCTCGGAGCCCAGGTCAACTGACTCGAGCTTGAGGCAAGGGGCCAAAACTAGTGTAAACCAGGGGTTCTCAAACTTCATTGCGCCGTGACCCTCTTCTGATAACAAAGTTGCTAAATGACCCCAGGTGGGGGTGGAGCCCAGGCCCCGCTGCCCCAAGTGCGGGAAAGAGGAGGCCAAAGCCCAAGCCTCGCTCCCAGGGCAGGGGTGGAGCTCAGGCTTCAGCTTCTGCCAGGGGTTCCAGCAAGTTTAATGCTGGCCCTAGTGACCCCATTAAAATGGAGTCATGACCCACTTTGGGGTCCTGACCCACAGTTTGAGAACCACTGGTGTAGATAATTGGGCTTGGGTTGGAGCCCAGGCTCTGAGACCCACTCCCATTGCCAGGTTTCACAGCCTGATCTCTATCCCAAGCCTGAACACCTGCACTGCTATATTTAGCCCTGTAGTGTGAGCCCTGCAAGCCCCAGTCAGTTGACCCAGGCTCTGAGACTTGGTGCCGCAGAGTTTTTTTGCGGTGTACACGTACCTTCCCTCTCTTCTCTGTCTTTGGCAACAGACAAATTCTGATTTGTCTTGAGATCTGAGTCAATCAATATGGGAAGCTCTAACTACGCATCTGTGCAGCACCCAGCACAATGGAGGCTCAATCTCAGTTGGGATCTGTGTAGCACCCAGGACAACAGGGCCCCGATCTTGGCTGGGGACTGTCGAACACTCAGCATGGTGGGGCCCCGATCTTGGGTAGGGATCTGTGAGCTCTACACAATTGCCTTTGAGAATGACAGCACCTTCTTCCTCCCCTGGATCTGAGTCTAGTGTTGCACTATAGCTGTACTTCTCCCATTCTGCTAAGTTTGATGGGTCATTGAAGAACAATGATGATTTCCCCTTTGCATAGAATGATATGGGCAGACCCGCAGGGTCGTAGAAAAATATGTATTGCTGGCTAAGGAAGAAACCACCGTGAGACTTAAAGGCAAAGAAATCTGAGTGCAACAAACACCTTTCCCTCTCCTGCAGTTATGCGGGAGGCTCTCCCTTGTAAACACATGATCTTTCAGTCCTAGTGTTCTTACATGCAACAAGGTACAGCAATTTCCAGGAGCAGTGTGATTTTGGAGACCTAGCGGCGGCTCCAGGCACCAGCGCAGCAAGTGTGTGCCTGGGGCAGCAAGCTGCAGGGGGCGGCCTGCCGGTCGCCCTGAGGGCGGAGCATGCCTGCGGGAGGTCCGCCGGTCCTGCGGCTTTGGCGGCAATTTGGCGGCGGGTACGCGGAAGGCGCGGGACTGGCGGCCCTCCCGCAGGCATGCCACCGAATCCAGGTTACTGTTGGACCGCCTGCAGGCATGCCGCCGAAAGCCGCCTGACTACCGTGCTTGGGGCAGCAAAATACATAGAGCCGCCCCTGTGGAGACCTGCTGGCTCTTTACATTATAGTGGATGTTAAGGCCCAAAGGACCATTCTTACATCCCTATCTGGCCTGCTCCACAGCACATGAGAGTTTCACCCAGCACATTTTCTCTGTGGCAGCTTTTTCGGGGTGGCCTAACCCTGAAGGGTGCTGGATCCACACCTCAGTGCCTCTCAAGATCAATGAGAGCTCCACAAGAGCTAAAACTGACTCCTCTGTTCATTGTGACCAGTGAAAATTGCAATAGGATGAGCTGGCTTGGGAACCTATCTAAGAGGAAGAACACTGCAGTGGAGAGGGTGCTAAAATGAGACTCGGGAAACCCAGGTTCAAGTCCTTGCTCTGCCACAGTTGCACTGGGGACCTTGGCAAGTCACTTAGCCTCTGTGTGCCTTAGTTTTCCAGCTGAACCTGGGGAATAATAGCACTGCCCTGCCTCCTGGGGGATTGGGAGGATAAGTACAGTAAAGAGTACCAGGTGCTCAGACACCACAGTGGTGGGGGCCAGATAAGCATTTTGGACAAATACAAAGGCCCGATGCTCAGCACACAGCTGTGGGCTAAACTGCTCTCTGCTATCGTGGCTCCTGATGAAGCGACTCCTGTGTTTCGAGCATCCCTTTCAGGTGTCATTCACCTCCGTGCAGCAGGCCCATGGCCCCCTGAAGCCCTGGTCAGCCCCATTTGGAAATATTTCTTCTGGTAAAGGATATGGAGACAGCAGCAATCTTAGCAGGCTGATTGGGATACAGCTTCAGGCAGGGGCACAGCGCGGCAGCTGGCGTGACTTCCAGCTCCCCCGTGAAGCCAGTTTCAGCCATTTCATGAGGAATCAGGAGGCTGACAGCCCTGCCCAGCACAGGGTGGATTTTGTCACAAAGGAAGTTTGCACCACAGGACACCAAGCTGTCCGCAACCCTATGTGGGACAGAAATAAACAAAAGGAAATAAGAACAGAGGTACTGCTGCAACAGATCAGACCGATGACCCATCTACTCTGGTATCTGGTCTCCAGCCCTCACCAGACTAGGAGCAATGATCCAGCTGTTGCTACTTATTGTACACTAGCATCTTTAGTGCCAAGTGCTGTGCAGGTTCCTATACGAAGACATCCCATCACACTGGGTGCTGCACAGATCCTGACCTAGATTGGCAGGTTCTGTATAGCACCTGGCATAATAGGGCCCATATATCAGGTGGGATCTGTGCACTGATCAGTAGAACTGGCTCCCAATCTAAGTTGGGGTGTGTACAGCACCCGGAACAAGGGGAGGCCCTAATCTCAGGCACGGTCTGTGCAGCACCTGGCACAAGTGGGGGGGGGGGGGCAATCTCATTTGGGCCTCTGGAGTGATACTGTAACACAAATAACTGCCATCTGACCTACATCCTCTCTCAGGAAGATGGATTGCGACAACAAGACTCCTCCTGTCCCTGCAGGCAGAACAGTGCACACTCCTTAAAAGGGACTTGCACTATAATGTGACTCCAACCTGGCTGCTTTCACAGGATGCAGTGCTCCACTATAGTCCATGCAGGCATGGAGACAACTGCTTCCCATACCCACACAGTTTGTGCAGAGCTCTGGATTGGGCACAGACAGGTCTGGGGCTCTGAGTATAAAAACACTTACACCCATGAGCCCTTAGATCTCAGTGGGCCTCACATGGGTAAAGTTAAACATGTGCAGGAAGAGCTGCCCGCAGGAAGCCATTCACAATCATAACAACAACTTTATTGAACCTCAAGCGAATGAACAATGCAACAGATCCTATTATTCATACAGCCCACTAGGTGGCAAACTTTATGTACAGTATGTACCAACTAGACATTAGCACTTGATTGAAAAATTTTTGATGGAATAGTGTTCTGTCAAAACATGCAGTTTAGCTGAAATCAAAATGTTTTGTGGCAAATTTTCAATGAATTTTTTATGGGATTCTCATTTTGTCCCAACAGCAAAATATCTCATTTTTTAATACAGTAAAAATGTGTAATTTTGACTTTGTCATTTGGATTCATTTTGTTCCACTATTGTATCAAATATTAAATATATTAAATTAAAATGTTAAAATAATAAAAAAGTCTAAATGAAATGAATCAAAATGATAAAGTCAAAATGACATACCTTATCAGAATGAAACATTCTGAGATCATAAAATGAAGCAATTTGACATGATCCAAACAGAACTTGCTGATGGTCCTGAATCAGAAGTTTTCTTTCATGGGGAGTTATAATATTTCAGCTTCTTATTTGGATTTGGAACGAGTTTCCCCCCAGAAATGTCAGCATTTCCCACGGAACAGAAATTCTGGCTTCTGACCAGGTCTCTTCCTGTGCCTACACACATATACATATTTATTTTTATACACAACTCTTGTAACATACATAAGTGTTTATAGGATGGGGCCCCAGAAGTCAGCAAAGCACTTAAGCTAATACATAACTATAAATCTGTGCCTAAATCCCACAGACCGCAATAGGATTTAAACATATATTTAATAAGCACTTTGCTGAATTGGGGCCTTCCAAGGGAGTGCATTACCGTAGAAGCTGGCTAGATGGCGCTAGAGCATAACGGGTGTAGAATAAACAAGGGTTTCTACTAACCTTCTGTAACTGTCCATCTTAGGCCTGGTCTACACTAGGCGTTTAAATCGATTTAATGGCCGTTAAATCGATTTAACGCTGTACCCGTCCACACTACAATGCCCTTTATATCGAAATAAAGGGCTCTTTAAATCGATTTCTGTACTCCACCCTGACGAGAGGAGTAGCGCTAAATTCGATATTAACAGTTCGGATTACGGTTAGTGTGGACGGAAATCGATTTATTGGCCTCCGGGCAGTATCCCAGAGTGCAACACTGACCACTCTGGACAATCTGAACTCGGATGCAGCGGGCAGGTAACAGGAAAAGCCCCGCGAACTTTTGAATTACATTTCCTGCTTGCCCAGCGTGGAGCTCTGATCAGCACAGCTGGCGATGCAGTCTCAAATCCAAAGAAAGCTCCAGCATAGACCGTACGGGAGATACTCGATCTGATCGCTGTATGGGAGACAATCTGTTGTATCCAGCTCCGTTACAGAACACGAAATGCCAAAGCGTTTGAATAAAAAACTCCAGGATACACAGCGCTGCGTGACAAGCGTAACGGGAAGCCAGAGACTCAAATGGACGCTATGGTGGAGGGGTACTGAGGACTCCAGCTATCCACAGTCCACAGCAGTCTCTTAAAATTATTTGCATTCTTGGCTGAGCTCCCAATGTCTGTAGGTTCACACAGTGTCTGGCGTGGTTCAGGGAACAGCTCCTCAGTTTCTTTCCCCCCGCCACCGTGAAAAAAGGGAAAGAAATCATTCCTTGACTACTTCAATGTCACTCTGTGTGTACTGAATGCTGCTGGTAGATGGGAGCTACAGCAGTGAAAGCAGTTACCGCTCCTCTCCTTCCCCCTCCCTGGTGGTAGACGGTGCAGAAGGACTGCCCACCATCTCGAGAACCCTGCCTGAATATGCTAATATCGAGAGGCAATTATTCCTGGTTCTCCCAGTAGATAGGACAGAACGGCTAATAACCAGCTTCATCATCGAAACTGGGGGCTGAAAATTTTTGAAAGCAAAATTGGATTGACTCGCTTGGCAATGAGTCAATTCCTCCCTTATGGTTTCTAAAATAGAGTCCGTCCTGCCTGGACTGTCATAGCCCCGGGAGGCTGCCTCCAAGTGCCTCCCCCCACCTCATTTATCTCACTAACAAGTCCTCTGCTTCTATTCTTGTATTCCTTACAACTTCATGACACAAATGGGGAGGGCACTGCCACGGTAGCCCAGGAGGTTGAGGAGGAGGAAGCAACGGGTGCGGTTCTTGCAGGGGCAACCCCTGTGAATACTGACACGGAGCAGCTGTGCTCTCTGATACACTGGATCTCTATTACACTGCTATTATTCTAGGCAGGACGGACTCTATTTTTAGAAACCATAAGGGAGGAATGACTCATTGCCAAGTGAGTCAATCCCAATTTTGCTTTCAAAAATTTTCAGCCAGGGCACTCATGATAGCAGCGGACAGTACAGAGAGGGAGAGATAACCGTCATCTCATTGCCAGTTTTCTCCAGCAGTAGACGGTACAGAACGACAGGTAACCATCTCTGCTATCTTGCAAAAGCAAGTGAATGCTGCTGTGTAGCGCTGGAGTATCGCTCTCTCTCCGCGGCATCCAGTACACATACGTGCCGGAAAAAAAAAAGCTGAACGGGCTCCATGGTGCCGTGCTATGGCGTCTGCCAGGGCAATCCAGGGAAAAACGGCGCGAAAGGATTGTCAGGTGATGTTTTCCCGGAGGAAGGAATGACTGACGACATTTACCCAGAACCCCCCGCGACCATTAACATTCAACCCTGAATTCCAAGAGGCGGGGGAGACTGCGGGAACTATGGGATAGCTACGGAAGTGCTACCCACAATGCAACGCTTCAGAAATCGACGTTAGCCTCGGAGCATGGACGCACAACACCGAATTACTGTGCCTGGTGTGGCCGCAAGAAATCGAAATTATATCATCAGTTTTATAAAACCGATTTTAGCAAATTCGATTTTATCCCGTAGTGTAGACGTGGCCTTAGAGAGGTATTGCACATGTCCATTCCACTGTAGATGTGCATGTGTCCAAAGCACAGTTGCCAGAAATTTCTTCCCACAGTGGGACCCACTGGGGCAGTTCAAGCACCCTCTATAGCGCCGGTATAAAGCACCCAGATGACCCCGCTCCCCTTCAGTTACTTCTTTCCAGAAAACTCTGATGCAGAGTGGTAGGAGGGCAGGTCATAGAATGGACATGTGCAACACATCTCAAAGAACAACAGTTACAGAAGGTTAGTAACCATTTTTCCTTCTTCCAGTGAGTTCACATATGTATTCCACTCTAGGTGACCCCCAAGCAGTTGACTAGGTAGAGGGATCAGAATTCATTGACACACCGACTGCAGAACAACTCGACCAAATTTGGGATAATCTCTGGACTGTTGAGTGATGGTGTAATAGAAGAACGTGTACACCAATAACCAGGTTGCTGCTTTACTTATGTCCTGAATAGGGATCTGTGCTAGAAATGCTGCTGAGGATGCTTGTGACCTTGTGGAATGAGCCGTCAGGTTAGCTGGTGGCAAAACAGCTGCTTGATCATAACAAGTACGACTACATGAAGTGATACTGTACATGACAAAATTGTCTGTGAAAAGATTGGGAGACCTTCACCATGTCAGCTACAGTTACGAACAGGTAGGTGGACTTTCAGAATGGTTTAATCCTGTCTATGGGTATGTCTAGACTACCCACCGTATCGGCGGATAGCGATCGATTTCTTGGAGATCGATATATCGCGTCTCATCTAGACACGATATATTGATCCCCGAAAGCACTCCCGTCGACTCTGGAACTCCACTAGTGCGAACGGCGGTAGCGGAGTCAACAGGGAGAGCCACAGATGTCGATCCCGCGCTGTGAGGACGACAGGTAAATCGATCTAAGATACTTTGACTTCAGCTACACTATTCACGTAGCTGAAGTTGCATTATCTTAGATCGCTCCCCCCCTCCCAGTGTAGACCAGCCCCAAGTAGAAAGCTAGGGCTTGTCTAACATCCAGTGAGTGAAGATGTTGTTCATTCCTATTTGCATGTGGCTTCAGGTAAAAGAGAGGTAGGTAGATTGCTATGAATTGCAAAAACACTTTGGGAGGAAACTAGGGTGAAGACATAAATGCACCTTAACTTTAAAGAAGACTGGGTATGGAAGCTCTGATATGAGGGCATGGAGCTCCGAGACTCTTCTGGCCAAAGTGATAGCCACTAAGAAAACTACTTTCCAGGAGAGGTATAATAAAGACCATGTTGCCAAAGGTTCAAATGGTGGTCCCATAAGGTTTGAATAGACTAAGTTCAGGTCTCAGGGAGGAATGGGCTCTCTTACTTGAGGATATAATCTTTCTAGGCCTCTGAAGAATCGTATATATATATCATTGGAAAAAAGGACCAATTATCCACCCAGGGGTGGAAAGTGATATTACTGCAAGGTGAACCTTGATAGAGGATTGAGAAGACTTCTTGTTTCACGTATTCAAGTATTTCTTGTAAGGATGACTGTGTGGGTGAGACTCTCTGTTGAAACGCCCAGAGAGAAAACCACTTCCACGTTAAAAGGTAAGTAGCCCTGGTGGAGGGGTTTCTATTACAGAACCTGACAAACTTGCTCAGAGCAAGTGTGCTCTCTGGGATTTAGACATGGAGCTTCCAAGCTGTTAGTTGAAGGGAGCTCAGGTTTGGGTGGAGCAGCCAACCGTGAGAAATCAGGTCCGGGTGTAAAAGAAGCAGGATTGGAGTTGACACTGAGAGGCCTATGAGAAACAGTGTTAGTGGGGCCATGCTGGGGCTATCAGAACAAGAAGGGCCTGGTCCCACTTGATCTTTAGCAGTACTCTGTGCACAAGAGGGATAGAGGGGAAAGTATAGTAAAGATGTCCCATGCATGGTAGCAGAAAAGCATCCATGATAGAACCTGGTCTGTGGCCTGGGAGGGAGCAGAGTTGGTGATACTTCCTGTTGTACCTAGTTGCAAATAGGTCTATCTGGGGAGTCCCCCAATGCCAGAAAACATCTCTCGCCACATCAGAGTGAAGGGAGCACTCGGAGTGACTGGGAAAAGACCTGCTGAGGTGATCTGCCAGCTTGTTTTGTGCTCCTGGAAGGTAATAGGCCTTGAGGTTGATTGAATGGGCCATGCAAAACTCCCCATAGCTGAGTCGCTTATTGACAAAGAAGGGAAGAGCGAGCTCCTCCTTGCCTGTTGAGATAAAACATGGTTACAGTGTTGTCCGTGAGAACAAACTAGTTTCTGTCCATAATGTGGGGCAGGAAGGCCTGACATGCTAGGCGAACCACTCTGAGTTCCCTGTCATTGATGTGGACTGAAAGTTCCTCTGGAGATCAAAGGCCTTAAGTTCTGAGGGGCCACAGGTGAGCTCCCCACCCTAGTGCTGATGCCTCTAAGACCAAACTGTCATTGACGATTGAGAGGTCTGTCACTCTGTCACTCTGAGTACAGAAGGTGGGAGCCCGCAAGCATTTTAAAAATTAATACTTGCCACTCCAGGCTTGTGTTAAACTCCCAAGATTACAGCTTTTCTCTAACCTTGGCTTGGTAAATGCTGCCACCAGCCCAAATGCAAAAAAACCCTTTGGACTGAGGAAGGAGCAATTGGGAATTTCTCCCTATGGGGTATCCTCAAGCCCTTTCACACATACACAAACCCTGGGGGGAAGAGCTGAGAAAGAAAACAAAGGAAATTAGCTGTTGCTACCAACTAATCAAACAACATGCACAAACTTCTCAGGACACCAAAAAACCAATTCTATTCTTAAAAAAGGTAAATTTTATTAAAAACAAAAAGGAAGGAAATACATTTGGAATTTAGGCTTTTGCTAGATTTTAAAAGAGCAATTCCAAAAATTAAGCACCCAAAATAGCTTTCTTGGGGGTTAGCTTAAAGGTTACAAGCAAACAAAAGCATCTGGGGTTAGCACAGAGGAGTCCACAAGCCTTAAAAAATGCACAAAAATAAACCTAATCGCATCTATTTAAACATCCTCTGTCCAATGATTTCTTCTAGGTATGGAAGATTAATTTTTATACCTGGTTCAAGCCTTACACAGCATTCCTGTTTACAGCATTGCTGCGCCGTGTCTCCTTCTCTGGAGAACAATAGACAAAGGGGAAGTTTCTTTCACAATTTTAAAAAGTTTTACCTTCCCATTGGCTCTTTTGGTCAGGTGCCCACTTTTTATTTTCCTTTACCTGGAGGACTTTTTAACTCTTTACACGTAAAGCAAGTAGAGGACAGCTACCAAGAGGGATTTTACAGCTAACTGGCTGACTGGGTGTCCATCAAAGGGAGCTCCCCCTCCCAACACATTTCATTTATCACATGCCCCCCAAATCACAGACGGTGCTGGCCAGCCTGGTTCAGGTTGGGTCCACACCAGCTGGGATTTCTTCCTGGAGGTTTAGGAAACAGAGTTAATAAGATATGTGCACCTCTAATTTTACTAATAATTACATGAAGGACTAAACAGTACTTTTTATATTTCAAGCAGGGGTGGCTCTAGACATTTCATCGCCCCAAGCAGGGCAGCATGCTGCGGGGGGCGCTCTGCCAGTCGCCGGGAGGGCGGCAGGCGGCTCCGGTGGACCTCCCCGCAGGCATGCCTGCGGAGGGTCTGCTGGTCCTGCTGCTTTGGTGGACCTCCCGCGAGCTGCGGGACCAGCGGACCCTCCACAGGCATGCCTGTGGGAGGTCCACCGGAGCCGCCTGCCGCCCTTCCAGCGACCTGCAGAGCGCCCCCCGCGGCATGCCACCCAAGCACGCGCTTGGCATGCTGGGGCCTGGAGCTGCCCCTGATTTCAAGGACTACAATGACTTAGAATGTAGTGACATTTTTACCCGGTTGATTCTGGGAAACCTTCCCGGGAGAGTGCATCAGCCACTTTGTTAGAGGCTCCTGAAATGTGTTGTATTTTAAAATCAAAGTCTTGAAGAGCTAAACTCCACCATAGAAGTTTTTTGTTAGTCTCTTTGACTGTGTGAAGTCACTTCAGTGCAGCATGGTCAGTCTGCAGGTGGAACTGCTGTCCCCAAATATATGGGGGTAGATTCTCCAGAGCATACACAGTGGCGTAACATTCTTTTTTCTGAGACTGACCAATGGCTTTCCCTCTCAGAAAGTTTTTTGCTGAGAAACACGACAGGATGGAATTGTTGATCTGGTCCTTCCTGCATTAAAACTTCTCCCACACTATGCTCAGATGTATCTGTGGTTACGACGAACGGTTGGTTGAAGTCCAGGGCCCTCAGTACAGGGTCAGACGTAAGGATCGCCTTAAGCTGGTTAAAGGCTTTCTGACACTTCTTAGTCCACTGAACTGCATTTGGTTGTTTTTTTTCCTGGTCAGGTCTGTCAGTGGGGTGGCAATTTGGCTGTAGCGTGGAACAAATCGTTGGTAATTCCTGGCCAAGCTCAAGAAGATTTGGACCCCCTTCTTTGACTTAGGGACAGACCAATTTTGGATAGCATTTACCTTAGCCTGTAGGGGGTTGATAGTTTCTTGACCCACCTGGTGTCCAAGGTACGTTACCCTGTTTAGGCCTATTTGACATTTTCCGGCCTTACCAGTTAATCCTGCTTCCCTTATGCGCTGGAAGACAGCTTGGAGGTGTTCCGGGTGTTTTGCCCATGAATCTGAGAATATAGTCACATCATCAAGATAGGCTACTGCAAATTCCCCAAATTCAACCAGAAGGTTATCTACCAATCTCTGGAAGGTGGCAGGTGCATTTCGCAGTCCAAAAGGGAGCACATTAAATTCATACAGCCCTACATGGGTGATGAAGGCTGACCTTTTCATGGCGGGGTCATCTAGTGGCACTTGGTTAAGTCTAAGGTGGAGATGAACTGGGCACATCCCAGTTTCTCCAATAGCTCATCTGTGTGTGGCATTGGATAGTTTTCTGGGCAAGTTACAGCATTTAGTTTACAGTAGTCCACACAAAAGCGGATTTCCCTGTCTGGTTTGGGAACCAGAACCACTGGAGAGGCCCATGCACTCTCAGAGGGGCAGATTACACCCATCTGTAACATGTCCTTGATTTCCCTTTCTATTGCGGTTTTGGCTGGAGGAGCCATCTGGTAGGGTTGGGCTCTAATTGGGCAAGCATCACCTGTGTCAATGGAGCAGTATGCCCGTGCAGTCCATCCTGAGGTGGCTGAAAATATTGGCATGAAACTGGTGCACAGCTTCTGGATTTGCTGTCGCTGCTTACACCCAAGGGTCATAGAAAGGCTTACCTCCTCCATGCCACTGTTGCTTTTTCCGTCATAGTAGACTCTTTCAGAACACTCACCATCGTCTCTTTCCTGTGCTGTAAATGGCAGAACCTTGAATTCTTGGGAATAAAAGGCCTTTAGAGAATTAACGTGGTATATTTTAGGTTTTAAGGTAGAGTCTGGGAATGCTCTGAGATAATTAACAGCTCCCAGGTGCTCTCGGACCATAAATGGCCCCTCCCATGATGCTTCCATCTTATTGGCCTGGAGCACTTTTAGGACCATGACTTGGTCACCTTACTCTGAAGGAACATTTTCTGGCATATTTATCATACCAGGCCTTTTGCTCTTGTTGAACATCCTGTAGGTTTTCTCGAGCAAGGGCTAGAGAGTTTTTGTGGGTGTTTTACAGGTTGGCTACAAAGTCCAAAATGTTAGTTCCTGGAGAAGATGTAACCCCCTCCTATTGCTGCTTCAGCAACTGTAATGGCCCCTTAACTTCATGGCCATAAACAAGTTCAAAGGGTGAAAATCCCGAACTGGGATGTGGTACAGCCCTGTAGGCAAAGAGAAACTGCTACAACATTAAGTCCCAATCATTGGAGTGCTCATTCACAAATTTATGTATCGCGGCCCCCAAAGTCCCATCAAACTTTTCCACTAGGCCATTTGTTTGATGGTGATAAGGGGTGGCAACCAAGTGGTTTACTCCATGAGCTTCCCAAAGATGTTTCATGGTCCCTGCCAGGAATTTAGCTCCCGAATCTGTAAGGATGTAAGAGGGTCAACCTACCCTGGCAAAAATGTCTGTCAATGCCTGGCTCATGCTTTTAGCACTGGTGTTGCTTACAGCTACTGCTTCCAGTCATTGGGTGGCAAAATCCATGAAAGTCAGTATGTACAGCTTTCCTCTGGATGTCTCCTTAGGAAAAGATGCAGAATATCCATAGCTACATGCTGAAATGGAACCTCAATGACGGGAGTGGCTGGAGAGGGGCCTTGACCTGGTCTTGGGGCTTTCCCACCCTCTGGCACACCTCACAAGACCGGACATAGGTAGAAACGTCCTTGCCCATCCCCTCCCAGTGGAATGACTTTCCCAAATGGTCCTTGGTCCTGTTCACCTCAGCATGGCCACTAGGATGATCATGGGCTAAGCTCAAGAGCTTTTCCCTATACTTAGTTGGAACTATCAACTGTCTCTGAGGATGCCATTTCTTCTTGTGCAACCAGAAAGAGTCTCCTTGTATAAGAGTTCTCCTTGTATAACAAACCTGGACATATTAGAAGAGCTGAGAAATGGTCCGTCGCTCCATGCCACCATCCAAGCTCCTTTGAGTCTCTCATCCGCTTCTTGCTCTGCCTGCAACTGTTCCCTTGAGGGTGGAGGAATTAGTTCCTCGCTGGGTTGTGGACTTGGTCCCACTGGAAGGGATGCAGGTGATGGAGTTGTTTCCTTTGACTATGTACTGCTCTCCGCTGGTGCACTAGGATGTATTTCAGGCTCCAGTTGAGCTTCTTGTGCTGGTCTAACCACTGCTACAGGTGCAGGCTCTGTGGCGCCCTTTGGTGCTGGCTCCCCTGACTCTGGTGGGGTTGAAAGCACAGGCTCTGGTGCTGACTGTTCTGCAGGTTCTGATCCTTGGGCTGGTTCTGGCTGGGTTCCAGGAACTGGATTTTCAACTGCTGCCATAGACTCTTGTCCAGAGTCTCGTTCCACCACCTCTGGCTGGGTTCCTGTAGGAGGTTCAGGAATGGAGTTAGGTGTGGAGGTCTGTTTAGCCTGGCTGTGGGTGACCATGCCCAGCCTTTTTGTTAGCTTCACGTGGTTGGCTAAATCTTCTCCCAGCAGCATGGGAAGGGGATAATCATCATAGATTGCAGAAGTCCATATTGCTGACCAGCCCTAGTACTGGACAGACGACTTGCCTGTAGGCAAGTTAAAAGTTGGCCTTAAAGGGTTGCACCATCACTTGGGCCTCTGGGTCGATGAATTTGGGGTCCACCAGGGATTGGTGGACAGCTGACATCTGTGCTCCAGTGTCTCTGCATGCAGTAATCTTCCTCTCAGACACACTCACAGTTTCTCTTCGTTCTGGGGGTATTTGCAAGACATCTAGGCCTGAAGGTTCTTGGTGGGACTCTGGGGTGATGAGTTGTAGTCAGCTGATGCTCTTGGGGCAGTTGGCCTTCACACGCCCCAGCTCATTACATTTAAAGCATCGCCCAGCTGACTGTGGGCTGGGGTGAGGTGGGTGGTTGGAGAGTGGGGTGGTGGGATGAGAGGGCACCTGGTGTCTCCCTGGCTGTGTGGAGGGCTCCTCCTTGCAAGGTGGGGCTTTGGGCTGACCCCGATGGTGGGGTGTCATCTCCGGTTGCCCTTTCTGGTATCTGCACCAACTGCTACTAGCTTACTACTTCTCCGCCACATCCACCCATTTGGTTCCGATCTCTCCCACCTCTATTACAGTTTTTGGCTTTCCATCTAGGATGTACCCTTCTATTTCCTCAGGAACACCCTGTAGGAACTGCTCCATTTGCATTAGGAGAGACAGATCTTCCAGAGATTTAACACTTGCTCCTGATATCCAGGCATCCCAATTTTTTACAGTGTGGTAGGCATCAGGAAAATGCCAGGTCTGGTTTCCACCTTAGGGCTCTGAGCTGCCAAAGGGGATGCTCGGGTGTTAGTCCCATTCTAATTCTGGCCTTTTGTTTAAAAAGGCCGTATTCATTCATGTGTTCTTTAGGCATTTCAGCTGCCACCTCTGCTAAGGGTCCACTGAGTTGCAGCCTCAGCTCCACCATATACTGATCTATAGAGGTGTTGTACCCAAGGCAAGACCTTTCGAAATTTTCCAAGAAAGCCTCTGTATCATTGCCTACCTTGTATGTGGGGAATTTCTTGGAATGGAGAGCGGTACCTGGAGAAGGACTGTTAGGGTTACCTGGTGGACCCAGCTTAGCCCTTTCCAGCTCTAAGTGCTTCACCTCTAACTCCTCCTCCAAGTGCTTCACCTGCATTTCCGCCTCCAAACACTTCGCCTCTCTTTCTGCTTCTGCCTCCAAGCGCTTCGCCCGTCTCCTCTCCTCCACTTCCAACTCCAAGCGTTTTGCCTCCCTTTTGTCCTCCACTTCCAAGAGCATCATCTGTAGGAAGAAATCCCTGTCCTACACAGTCAGAACTTGGTCTTGGTTAAGGCCATCCCTCCAGCTTGGCACCTGGATCTTGGTCGGGGAAGGGCTGACCCTTCCCTCCTGGGAAGTTCCCAGTTCCCCATCCCCTCCCTTCATTTCTGTCATGGAGCTGGATGTCTGGGCTTGATCTGGATCTGTTTTCTCCATGGCGTGCTGCTTTGGGAAGACTAGTCACTCTAGGGTTTCCATGCCTGACCTCAACCTCATGCACAGGCTACCCTACTCTAGTCCAACTAATTTGTTGCCACAAAGCTAGAAAATATTTAAACAAAAAATAAACTGCTTGTTGGACTCCCTGGCTTTGAAGGCTAATCCTTTGGCCTGCCTGTTTCCCCTCAGGCAGCAAATAAAATAAAATTAAAAAAAACTCTCTGGCTTTCAAGCAGCCAAAAAGAAAAATGTGTCCTTTTAAAATCCTGTGGTCTGTGCTTCTGGTTCAAAATGATCCCATCGCTCTGCCACCATGTGAAAAATGAATCCCCACTCTGTCACTTTGAGTACAGAAGGTGGGGGCCTGCAAGCATTTTAAAAATTAATAGTTGACACTCCCAATGCTACAGCTTTTCTCTGACTTTGGCTTGGTAAACGCAGCCACCACCCAAATGCAAAAAAAACCCTTGGACCTAGGAAGGAGCACTTGGGAATTTCTCCCTGTGGGGTTTCCTCAAGCCCTCCCCACTCTCCCGTGCCAGGGAAGAGCTGAGAAAGAAAACAAAGGAAATTAGCTGTTGCCACCACTTAATCAAACAACATGTACAAACCTCTTAGGACACCAAAAATCCAATTCTATTCTTAAAAAAGGTAAATTTTATTAAAAACAAAAAGGAAGGAAATACATCTGGAACTTTAGGCTTTTGCTAGATTTTAGAAGAGCAATTCCAAAAATTAAGCACTCAAAATAGCTTTCTTGATGGTTAGCTTAAAGGTTACAAGCAAACAAAAGCATCTAGGGTTAGCATGAATTTTTATACCAGGTTCAAGCCTTACATAGCATTCATGCTTACAGCATTGCTGCTTCATGTCTCCTTCTCTGGAGAGCAACAGACAAAGGGGAAATTTTATTCCTAATTTTAAAAAGTTTTACCCAGGGCCATCCCTAGATATTCTGGGGCCCTACACCCCTTGACCCTTGAGGTGTATTATCAGGGATCTGATTGACTTGAAACATCCCTCTAGAAGGTAAGCTCTGGCCTGAGTAGAGTTGATCAGCACCCCAATGAACTCTGTCCTCTGTGCCAGAGTGAGGGTGGATTTCTCAATATTTATCAGAAGGCCTAGGGCCTTGAAGTCAACTGGACAAGTCAAATGTTGGACGCTACCTGAGCCCTTGACCGACTCTGGACCAACTCTCGACCAGCCATTCACCTAGATAAGGGTAGACCCGCACCCCTAACTTCGTCAGGAAGGTTGCCACTACTGCCAGACATTCTGTGAACACCTGCGGAGCTGCAGACAGGCTGAATGGGATGATTGTGAATAGATAAGTGCGAGTGTTTCACTACACATCTGAGGAACCTTTTGTGTCCTTGGTATATTGAACTATGAAAATATAGCAGAACCTCAGAGTTACAAACACCAAAGTTATGAAATGACCAGTCAACCACACACCTCATTTGGAACCAGAAATATGCAATCAGGGAGCAGCAGAGACAAAAAAAGCAAATACAGTATGTAACTGTGTTAAATGTAAACTACTAAAAAAAAAAGGGAAAGCAGCATTTTTCTTCTGCATAGTAAAGTTTCAAAGCTGTATTAAGTCACTGTTCAGTTGTAAACTTTTGAAAGAACCATAACAATTTGTTCACAGTTACAAATACTTCAGACTTATGAACAACCTCCATTCCCAGGGTGTTCGTAACTCTGAGGTTCTACTGTAGGCCTCTCTTAAATCAAGGGCAGCGTACCAATCCCCGGGATCCAGGGAAGGGATAATGGATGCCAGGATGACCATGTGGAACTTTATTCTCTTGAGATAGTTGTTGAGCTGTTGTTGATGCAGGTCTAAAATTCATCTGAGACCTCCCTTGGCTTTTAAGATTAGGAAATAATGGGAGTAGAACCCCTTTCCTCTTAAATTCTGTGGAACCTTTTCCACAGCTTCCACCTGAAGGAGAAATTGAACCTCCTGGGCCAGAAGTTCTTCCTGAGACGGGTCTCTGAAGAGGGACGAGGAGGGAGGATGGGAAGGAAGAGTAGAAATAAACTGGAGGGTTTATCACACATTCAGTCTGCTCAACACCCAACGGTCCATGGTGATACAGGAGCATGTGCTGAAGAAGTGGGAAAGACAGGTTATAAACAAAGGAGAAACTGGGTCTTGCATCACAGGAACTGGTATGGTGTCCTCGAGCATACTGCCGAAACACCTGTTTAGAACCCCCTGGATGTCTGGGAGAGGCAGACATTGACATCAAGGTAGAAGGGGGTAGTGACTATATCTAAGCCCAGCTTCTTTTCCTCTGAAGATCCTGATGGGCAGCCAGGGCAGAGTACTGGATGGCTGTTATGGCCTGCAGTGCTTCCTCGTACAATCCAAGCAACTTAAGGGATACCCTGGAGTCTTTTAACACATGAAGCTTCACATCAGTCTGTACTGAAAAGAGCAAAGCTCCTTTAAAAGGTAGGTTCTGAAGGGTTTGCTGGACCTCCTGCAGGAGTCCTGAGGACTGCAGCCATGAACTTTTGCACATGGCCACTGCCGAAGTCATGAACCTGCCTGCTGAGTCAGCCACATCCAAAGCAGCTTGCAACAAGATCCTCACCACTGATCTTCCTTCATCCACTAGCAAAGAGAACTCTTACCTAGCCTCTTGAGGGAGCAAGTCTTTGAACTTCTGCATGGAGTCCCACATGTTAAAATCAAACCTGCCCAGCAGCACCTCCTGGTTTGCAATTTTGTGTTGTAACCCAGCAGCAGAATAAATTTTCCTACCAAATCCATTCATTTTGGGATTGTACCCTGATGACTCTGTCTTTCTCTCTCACTGGCAGCAGATACCATGGGGATCAGGGGGTGGGGGACAATGGGAATACAGGAACTCATAACCTGGGCAGGAACAGGGTTCAGCCCTTTTAGATGCGGAGGGAAGGGATGTGAGGGTCTCCCATAAGGGCTTCACAGGGTCCATAATGGCCTCATTGAGAGGCAAGGCTACTTTTGAAGGGCCCACAGCAGCTAAAATATCAAGTAGGCTATGTGAGGACACTTTCACTACCTCCACATGTATTCCCAGATTTAAGACCACCCTCTTTAGCAACTTTTGATGAGCTTTATAGTCATCAGGGGGAGGGGGAGGTGATGCCCCCTCCTGAGACTTGGCCTTGTCAGGGGAGGAGGTGGAGGCTAGCATTGGCTGTGAAAGCTCTTCCTCCCTTTCTGCCTCTATAGGATCCTACTGTGCTGGGTCTTGTAGTACAAGGCCGGGCTCAGTTCCAGAGCCTAGAGAGGGGAGGTTGGCTGATGGGATGATGCCACGCCCCTTTCCACGGCCACTGAACAGGAGCCCTGGAAACTGGGTGAAAACCCCACATGTTCCGAAAGGGCCACAGGACTGGTGTAGGTCCCCAATGACCTCCTGGTTATGCACTCGATGTTACTCCTCTGCTCATGTCCATGGAAGGGTAGAAATACCTGGGGGAATAGCGGGAACGACTCCTCAGACAGGAGGAGTTAGACCACCTCTGACTCAAATGACGATGAATCTTTGTCCGGTGACCATGGTGGTGCAGTTCCCACCAGTGCCAGAGACTGCTGTTGAGGTGGACCAAAGCAAGCATAGCCAGCTTCCCTTTTGATGGTGCCCAAAGTCATGGACCCAACCAATGGCTTCCTTCCTGACTGCTAGCACTGATAACACCAACTCTTGTACTTCTGGTGACACTGGTACCAACAGTGAGAGAAGGTCTCTGGCAGCGCCCAACGCCTCCAGCATGATTGGTACTGAGATGGCGTTGGTAGTCTATTTCTAGCTCAGGCACTGCCTGCTGTATGATCATGGGCAAGTCCCTTCCCATCTCTGCCCTCTGCTTCTCTTCACATATTGTGAGCTCTATGTACATGTACAGTGCCAGGCATGACAGGGGCCCCAGTCTCAGTCAGGAACTGTGCAGCACCCAGCATGATGGGGGTCCCCCACTCAGCTGGGACCTCTAAGTGCTATTGTAATAATAACTGTCTAATCTGTTTTTCCAGGAAGACTTTCTGGACAAAGGTAGAACTAGTAGGATGATGACACTAGAGATATGATCATTTACCCATTACTGATATTACGACAGTACTGAGAGCCCCGAATCAAGATCGAGGCAGAGTCCAGCCAATAACTAGTATGTCAATTGATGTAACACAGCACTTGCATTATTTGAAAGAGTCAGAGGTTTGAAGGCCAGAAGGGATTGTTCTGATAGTACCTCCTGCATGTCCTGGGTAACGGAAACCCACCCAGTGATTTATGCATCCAGCCCAGATCTGGTGGATGAGCTACAGGAGAGCTTTCAGAAAGATGTCCAGTCTTAATGAAGAATCCACTCTGTCCCTAGGTCAGTCCCAATGGTTAATTCCCCTCCCTGTTAAAAATATGCATTCATTTCTAATCTGAATATATCCAGCTGCAGCTTCCAGCCATAGGAACTTGTTCTGCCTTTGTCTGTGAGGTCTGCTATCAGAAATCATCTCCTCAGGGTGGTACTTATATAGGCTGTGACCAAGCCATCTCTTACCTTATATAGTGTCTCTGGTCAGTAAGGAGCTTTATTCCATTCAGTATACATGTACTCTCTCTCTTCTCTCCACTAGAGAGCAGAAATTAACAAGACAGGACTTCAATCCAGTAAGCATCACTTTTAAGTATCACCAAACCATTTTTAAATAAGGCAACTCACTCAGTTCCTCTGATCCTTATCTTAGAAAGGAGACAAAGATGAGACAATTCTATTATAATGGCTGGCCTAGAAAAGGGAGAACAGGAGCTTCTGTTTTCTCTTTCTCCTGATGCAGGGACAAAGGGACATTTGGTGAGAGTGAAAGGTGGGAGATTCAAAACCAGTAGAAGGAAATCCTTTTTCACACAACATGTGATCAGCCAATGGGATTTATTGCCATCGGGTGGTGCTGCAGCTAAGAACTGAGCACAAATCAAACAGGGATTAGACACTTATAATGATATCAAAAATATACCAAGTATGCATTGTAAGTGAGAAAGAATGCCTGCTTGCATTACAAAACTGTGTTTTTTCCAGATCCTTAGTCTATGGGGACCCCACTCATGGTGCATTCATGCAGGTGAGACACATATGCACCATGAGCGGGATACACGTGGACAAAGACTTGAAGAAGGACAATAATTTTGGCAGGTATCCTTAAACCTCCTCGCTCAGGTCTTAAGCCAATCTCTAACTATTAGAGGTCAGGGTGAGACTAGGCCTAGCTTATACTTAAAATTTAGGTCAGCATAGCTACATCACTTAGCTATTATTGCTCTGGGAGCTGATGTTCCTATAGCAATGGAAAAAAACCCTTCCACTGGTGTAGGCTTTGTCTACACTACGGGGCTATGCCAGCATAGCTACAGTGATGTAGTTATACCATTATAGTCCCTGTAGTGTAGACATGGCCCAGCTGTTTGGGGGCAGATTGTCCCACATGTGCTTACTGTGGGGTTCTTGCATCTTCCTCCAAACATTCCCTTGCTTGTTCTGCCCACACGCAGTCACCCTAGATAGATTTTCGTCAGAAGCATTGGGTGTTGGGCACTGTTATAGCTAGGTTTGTAGGCTATATGGACCTAAGGTCTGATCCAGTCTGGAAGTTCCTATGTTCCTCGAGTGCTGGCCTGTGTGAAGTACCCAGGAAGCCCCATCTTGTAAATACATGACCACCTGTCACACGGGCATTCCAAACACTCGCTTACTCACCAGTATGTCTCCGCAGACACAGCGCCATTCACATTCACACAGTAATGGAATCTGATCTGCAAATCAACAAGGTATCAGGAGAGTCAGGACGTCATGCTGGGCACTGCACAGATCCCAGTCGAGACTGGGACTCCCTCTGGGCTGGCCTCTGCACAGACTGCAATTGAGATCAGGGCCCTCATCGTGCTGGGCACCACTCAGACCCTGACTGAGATTAGGACCCCTGTTGTGCTGCCCACTGCTCTGCCCACTCACCTGACTGACATGCTAAGCACAGACAAGGTTGGGTGCTCCCTAGCTGTGTGGGCTTCAGCAATATGAGTTGCCTGTACAGGGGAGCAAAAGCTTCTTTAGGCATCCTTGCTGCCCTGTGTGGGCATGTGGAACCCTGCATGTCTTAGACCAGCCCCAAGCAGGGCCAGGCAACCTATCACGTATCCCCCATTTCCCATCGTCTTCTCACAGCCAGGCCTCGTGGAGAGGTTTATGAATCTGCTACAGCCTTTTGGCACTAGAAACTGGATCCTTCAGCTCAAGGAGCCGTGGTTCAGTTCCTGCTTGCAAATCACAAAGCACAAGATTCAATTCTGCTGCTGGCAGCCCATCTAGGGAAGGGAAAGGGATCTGTGTTTGAGGGAAGGAGAACCCAAGTCAGGGCTGGTGCCAGTCACAAAAACTGGCATAGACACCTGTGCAAAAGAGAGGAGTCTAGCGCAGAGTCTAGCGCAGAGACCCAGTGGATAAGCTGGAGTACTGTTGTCTGGGAAAAGGTAACACCATGGAAGGGGATAATGATGGGCTATAATACAAGAGCTTGTAGGAGGATTCATCCCGACAGAGTTATGAACAACAATTAAACCAGCTGAAATGACAAAGCCAAAGGGGTGTTGCCCAATAGATAGGCACTGGGGCAAGTTCTGTGGGAATAATTGTGTGGGAGCTGATGGAGCTGTGCAGGGAATGTAAATTGGCCCAGGGATTATATGTATGCTGCAAGAAGTAATTAAAACAGGCCCTGATTGTTGGGTGGGGAAAAGGGAGCTTTAAACCCCAGCTGAGCTACCTGTGCTCTGGGGTTGTACAACCCAGCCCCGGGAAGTTAAGAGTAACCCCAGGGCTGCTCTGCTTCCTGGAATACCCATTGTACAGTGTGGTCCAATCATATCCCCACTACCCTGGGCCGGGGGATTGGACTGAAGGTGAGCCCTCATGCCAGTCAGGGGAGCCCTTTGCTCAGAGGGGACTTTCAGGGGAATATTTCCCCCCAGGGCAGTGCAAAGAGGCCTTAGTGTCATTGCAAACCAGGTGGCATTACCTTTGGGTGCACCATGCTGATCTTATGTATGAACTGTTTTACTGCCAGACAGTCCATCATCAGAACTCCAGGCCTTTCATGGAGCTGAGAATGAAATAAAGAAGCTGCTTTTCCATGCCCTAAAATACAGCCATAGCTTTGACTGCTACTTGCAAGGTTGCTGCAAAACCACTAGGCACAGAAACGGGGGCACCTCATGGGAGAACAGAAATAAGAGGGACATCATCATTGGCGGGCAAAATAAACTTTCTAACTAATAATAGGGCTCAATTCTCCCTGTGTCTGTGCTCTGTGGAACCAGCCCGGCACTGAGTCAGGGAACCATAATCAGCTCCTTGACCAGAGCCAGCCCAGCTCCAGCATCAGTTAGAGTCACCAAGAGACAGACAGATCTAACATGTGCCAGTGGCATGTCAGCATAATGCCACTCAGCTCCGTGGTGTTTCTAGCCTGCCCTCGATGCCAGGGTTGGCTGGCATGGTGATGGCTTGATTTATGCTGGCAGAGTTATGGCCAGAATTTGTCCACCTAAATGGCATAAAGAGGCTGGACCAGGAACTAGAATCTGGCCCTTAATCTTGAATCTGGTGTCTTCAAGAGCAGCCGAGGCTGTGCTAGAAAGAGTCACGTACGTGTGGCTCAGTGCTCTCAGATGCGTGCCTGAAGTCGGGTACTCATGGCCTGATTTGTGTGCACCCACAACTTCCACCAATGACAGCAGGGGCTTCAAGCGCTGAATGCCACAAGAAATCAGTCCGCTCTATTTATATTTAGGGACCTAAATAAATGGCCTAGATTCCAGAACAGCTGCACTCCGGCGCCTTGTGACTTTGGAGAGGTTGGTTGTGGGGTGTATTGTGTGGGTCCCAGTCCCCATCCTAGCTCCATTGTCACATACAGTCATCAGCCTGAGATTACCTCTGCTAGAAAGTGATTATTTGCTTCAGGAAAGATGTTATTTGTACTATGGTAACACTTTGAGGGCCCAACTGAGATTGGCCACTCATTACTCCGGGCCCTGAAGATAATCTCAACTGAGATTGTTGGGATCTGTGTGGAGTCCAGCCCAATGGGGACCTCGAACTTGGTTGGGGTCTGTAGGTGTTACCTTAATACAAATACTTGGCTCGTCTTTAATCTCTGGGGGCCCAATCCTGCAGGGGGTGGCATGCTATCAATTTCCACTAGAATCAAGCCAAGGGTATTCGGCATCTCCAAGAAGGCGCTCAGCATACGGCAAGTTCAGGCCTCAAGTTGGGTGCCACGTGATACTTGGAAGTGACTTTGAGAAGTATCACCAAGTGAGCAGGAAAGTCAAACCTCGAAGGCCAGCTGGAGTGCGGTAGAATCCAGGGGTTCGTGGCTACATCCACCTGCCGTCCAAGGCCTGGTCCAGGGCACAGAGAGCTCAGCCAGCATCCCATCCATTTCTGCACAAGGGAGAGATTCTGGGTCACATGTGCCAGAATGAACTAGTTCAATCTGAAGCTTCATGCTACGGAAACCAATTAAAAGCACTGGCTCCCATAGAGGCAGAGTGGTGCTTTAGTGAGTAGGGCACGAGCCAAGACTCCTGGGTTCTATTCCCAGCTGTCACTGTCTTCCTGTGTGACCTTGGGCAAGTCCTTGTCCAACTCAGTGCTTCTATTTCCCCTCACACCCTATGTCTGTTCAGCCTATGAGCTCTTTGGGACAGGGTCTGTCTCTCACTAGGTGTCTGTGCAGCACCCAGCCCAATGAAGCCCCATTGTACTGGGAGTGCCACAGACACACAGAGACAGATAGTCCTTGCCTGGAAAAGCTTGCAAGCTAACTTGACACAGGGTGGGTGGGGACACAGAGAGGGGAACAGACTTGCCCAGGGACACACTGCAGGTTGGTAACAGAACCCAGGTGTCCTGATGCCCAATTTTGTCCCCTATGAACACCGAGATCTCACTGCAAATAAATTGGGAATAGAGACGCTTTAGCTTCTGGGCACAAGCCAACCTCTAAAGCAGGTGTCATAAACAGATAGTAGGAGTTAATAGAACAGAAGTACTTTATATCTCTTTTGACTGTAAAGGGTTAACAAGTTCAGTAAGCCTGGCTGTCACCTGACCAGAGGACCAATCAGGAGGGGAAGGATACTTTCAAATTTGAGGGAGGGCAGTTTCTGTGTGGTGCTGTTTTTTTGGTTGTTTTCTCTCTTCTGCGGTTCTGAGAGTCGACCAACGTGCAACCAGGTTTTCTCTCGCAATCTCTCGAATACAGGTTTATAAGTTTAGAATAAGGAGACTGGTAGATGAGAGAGTTGAGTTAGGCTTATTTTGTTTTCTTTATTTGCAAAATGTGTCATCTCTGGCTGGGCAGGAGTTCAACATGTGTATCTTTGGCTGGCAAGGATTTTTTAATTTGTACTTTGTATACTTAGGCTGGGAGGGTATTTCACCCAGATGTCTATAGTGAAAAACCTGTACTATTTCATCTTAAAATTTAAAAGATAATTTTTACTGTTTTTCTCTCTTTAATTAAAAGTTTCTTTTGTTTTCCGCACTGACTTGTTTTTTTATTTCCTTTGGGGGGTTTTGTGGGGGGTTTGAAGCCCCCCAGGGGAGGGGTCTGGCTTCACCAAGGGAATTGGTGGGGGAGCAAGGAGGGGAAGGGGAAGAGAAGGCTAATTTTCTCTCTGTGTTAGATACTTGTTCTCTTAGGGAGAGTCTGGGAGAGGGAGAGCAGAAGGAGGGGGGAAGGTGCATTTTCCTTCTGTTTTAAGAATTCAAGGAGTTTGGATCACAGTGGATCTTCAGGGTACCCGGGAGGGGAAGCCTGGGAGAAGGCAACGGTGGGGAAGGGTTTACTTTCTTGTGGTAAAGATCAGAGGGTCGGGTTTGGGGTTCCGGGCAAGGTTTTGGGGACCAGAGTGTACGCAGGCAAAACAGTCCCG
>NC_133785.1:7468153-7549190 GCF_003597395.2 Chelonoidis abingdonii
TCTGGGTCTTGGGGTTCCCCGGGCAAGGTTTTGGGGGGACCAGAGTGTACCAGGCACTGGAATTCCTGGTTGGTGGCAGTGCTACAGGTTCTAAGCTGGTAATCAAGCTTAGAGGAATTCATGCTGGTACCCCATCTTTTGGACGCTAAGGTTCAGACTGGGGAATCATACCATGACAGCAGGGTTTCTCAACCGCTGGATCACGACACAAAATTGGGTCACCAGAACCCATCAAAGAGTTGTGGGGCTAGCTAGGCTCAGCTCCTCAAGCTGGGCATTGCGACCTGATGCACAGGATCATCACGCCGCTCAGGTTGGCCCAGCCACTCTTCCATCATGATGATGTGGGGGCCAGCTAGCCGGGCCAAATTTAAGTGAGTTGTGCTGCGATCCCAGGTGCCAGATTGCAGTGCCATTCACACAAATTTGGGGGGCCAAATGGGGGGCCAGGCCAAACCTGAGCAGCGCTGTGACCCTGGAGGTTACAAAGCCCAGAGGAAGAAGCCAAGTCCAGCCAACCCTGTGCGTCAGAAGCTAGGAGGGAATGGCTGATGTCCTGTTCTCTGGTAAGCATCAGCCCCACTATGAACTCCCACCCTGCATTTGGGCTACACCCCATCTTTCTTACTCCCTGTTCTGCCCCTCAACCCAGACCCTCTGATGTACCTCTCCTGCACAGCAGGGCAAATCCTCATCTGTCATATCACTCATTCTGGACCCCAGCCCGCCAGATCTTCCCCCAATGCACACCCAGCCCCTTCTGTCACCAAATTCCCTTGCATTCCATGCCCAGGCTCCCCAAAATCCCCAACTTCTTCCTCACTACACCCTTAGGCTTCCCCATTTCACCTCCAGCCAAACAAGATCCAATGGCTGGGAGTTGCAGTCAGCAGAACTCAGAGTACAAAGAAGGAACATATTTTAACAGGGAGGAGGGTCACCCACTAGAACAGCTTCCCCAGGATCCGCCAAAGGTCTATGGAAACAGATTTGAAGGTTTGTTTTTTTTACCTTTCCAGAACTGCTCATTGAGGATTTTAGAGCAAAAATTCCCTGCTGCAGCAACTGTAGGAAGAAAATACAATGCAGGTGTTAAACCCAAAGGAACAACACAGACAGCAGAATCCTCATTATGTTTCACTCTACTCACTAGTGGTCGTGCATCGGAGCTGGCTTGCGCCATGCGTAGAATCACTGAGATTAAAGGAAACCAGCACTATCCCTTCCGGGGCTAAACCTTTCAGCTGCCTTTCTTCCTCATTCTTAAGGCAAATTATGAGATATTCTAAAATCTGAAAAGGTAGGAACTGTGAGAAAGTGATTGGCCCCTCTGGGAAAGCACAAGAGCAGGAACCAACCCCGGAGAAGTGCAGCTCATCTCTGAAAAGCGGCAAAGCCAAAATGCCCAAAGAGATGCCAGAGTCAGAGCTGCTGAACATAGGGACCTAGGGCTAGCAGATGTGGTGTATTGGAGACTGTTTTAAAGTTATGATCTATCACTTTTAGGTGCGTTCCTGGTCTTGCTTCCAGATAAGGGACTCTGAAGGAAAGCATACGATCTGGGCCTAGTGCAGACTGAGTCAGTTCTGATACAAGCAAGACTGCAGCAAGATGGGGTGAGCTGTGCCTCTCTGTATTAGGCTGCAGCCTGCTTTGTCTGTCCCTGCATTTGGGATCATGTCTGTTATCATTCTGAACTCTAAGAAATAGAATAGTGTGATGCAATGTTCCAGCAACAGTATTTATGGTTGTGACTAACTTCCCTGTGTATATGCCAGAAACATAACAGTAGGGAGCTCCTGGGTTACTGAGTCCAGTCCCCTGCTATTGCAGGCAACTCCGTCCCAGAATCCATGTTAGATCTGAGTGATTGGCCCACTCCTTCTGTTAGAAGGCTGTTCCAGACCCTCATTCCTATGCCGGTTAGAAACCTTCTTCTCTTTTCCAGCCGACATTGATTCCTGGCCAGTTTATCTCCATTTGTTCTTGTGCTAATGCTGTCCTTGAGCTTCAGCAGCTCTTCTCCCTCCCCGGGCCCCTCCCTGCAATGTATTCAGAGAGAGAGAGCAATCAGATTCCCTCTCAGCCTTTGTTTTGCCAGGCTAGACACAACCAACTCTTAAGTTTCTGCTTGTAAGACAGGCTCTTCGTTCCTCTGATCCATGCAGAGTTGAGTGACCATTACTATTTGTCTTACGAGCATCTCCAGGCCCCTGTGGAGAGCAGAGCCCAGTTGTGCTAGGTACTGTACAAACGCACACTAAGGTCATGCATCCACACAAAAGTTGCCCTGCTTTAACTTTCTTGGTCTGGTTAAAGCATTACAGCCTGCCTAGTTTGGATGCAGCCAGCCAAGCTAAATGTGTTTATACCAGGATAGCTCACAAGGGGAATAAGCTATAATAAGATAAAGCACCTTTATCCCAATATAATTGCATTGCAGTAGGGGTTGTCCTAGTATAACTATACTAGCAAAAAAGTCCATCCCTGACCAAAATAATTATACTGATACAATAAACGTATGCGTGGAGCAGGTCTACAGGCCAAGCCTCCAAGAGCTCAGTCTAAATAGACACAGGGTGAGAGGGGAAATAGGGACACCAAGAGGGGAATGAACTTGCCCAGGGTCAGTGACAGAGCTGGGAATAGAACCAAGGAGTCCTGACTCCTAGCCGTCCCCTATGACACTAGATCCTACTCCCTTCCCAGAACTGGGATAGAACCCAGGAGTCCAGCTCCCAGCTTCCCCTGCTCTACCCCACTAGACCCCACTCCCTGCCCAGACCCTGGCCTAGAAGCCAGGAGTCCTGGTTGCCAGTCTCTGTGTCCTAGCCAGAGGGTCATGCTGCCTCCTGCTATTGACTTTCAACACCTTATTCCTTCACAAACATCTCATGTTCCCTTTTGATGCTAGTGCCACATGTATGGTTGTAAACCCCTTGGGGCAGGGACTGAGCCATGCACTGCCTGCGGCGTTACAGACCAATGCTGCATGCCCATAATCCTGTAGATGGACTGGAAAATCAGTCACACACCAATCCACAGAGGGCTTGGAAAGGGAGAAAGTCCTTATTAACAAACAAAAGTTCTCCATCACACAATAGGCAGCTGGGGGGAACAAATACAGGCCAAGCTTATTGGGTAGAAGACTCCTCTCTTCCCCTACTCCCCACCCCAGACTCTGCTGCTGCATAATCCCCTGCAGCAAGATGGAAAGTGGATTAAGATCTCTTATGGCAGGTCCCCCTCTGCCAGTGTCACAAACAATCTCCCTCTTTGGGAAGATGCCACAGCCAGCAGGAGATTGCAAAACACCCACCTTGATTCAACTAGATTTGCTGTATTAACCCCCTGGCAACTGGCTCAGCCTGGAAGGGCCAGTTCTTGAGCCTTTAAACATGGAAGGATGTAAAGTTTGAGTTGTGGGGGGCCATGCAGGGTTTCAGAGCTGAACGCCTGGAGTTTGGGGAGCTGTGGTGCAAGGAAGGAGTCCATCTCAGCTGGGGTGACACTATGGCAGAGTTCATGTGATTATGGTAGTCTCAAGTAACTATAATAACCTTCCTCTGACCCACCTCATCAGGAAGAGCCAGTGCTGCCTATCCTTGGTTCAAGCTCTGCTGGTTACCTGCATGAGGCCACAGTTTCATAACTTCCTCTACCCCCACTGGGCCTCTCTTTCCCTTCCAACAACCTCTTAGATTTTCAATCCCAGGACAACATTCCTACTGAGGTCGATGGAGCCAGAGAAAGGAATGTGGACAGGTGTGAATCCTTGCAGAGAGGTGGGGAAGCAGCTTTACAACCACTGACCTGTTGACATCTTCTAATCTAGGGCTTACTTAGGGAGAAGGGCTGGGAACTCAGAAAGGGATCTCCCCCTGCTCACAAAGGCGGAAGACAGACAGCAGCTGTTTCCTTGGCTCTCATTAGAGACCTCAGGATGGGCATGTAATAAACTGTGGACATGTGCACATAGACACCACAGTGATGAGACCCAGATGCTCAGTCACAAAAGCAGAGGCTCCCTAGAACTAGCTCAGCCGGCTCTGAGCAGTTGCTCAGTTGCTGCTTGAGGCATGAGCGCACACACACACGCTGCGCCAGTGCAACGTACATGCATCCCCAGGCTGATGGCACACAGATCAGTAGACCCTAGGAGAGAGAACACAGCACTAGCAGCCTATTGCTACGGCCCTCCTCATTATAGTATCTCTATCATTAATGGAATTGATCTTCCCCCACCCTTGGGAGGCAGGAAGATATTCTCTCCATTTTATAGAGGAGGAAGCAAGGCACAAAGGTCGCATATGGCATCCACAGCTAAGCCAAGAACTGAATCCAGACCTAAGCCAGAGTGCTATTTACTGAACACTTTTCCTAGCTGCAGAGGCAACCCCTCTGCTATATGCATGCAATTCTGTATGACACTGCACAGCAGTACCTCATAGGTTGCAGGTACTTGCTAAAGCCCTGGATAGTCCATGAAAGAGCATCATTCCTACCTCTCCACCTGCAAAAGTTCATGCAGCATGAACACACATGCACATGTGCACACACAGCTATTAATGCAGGAAACTTACACCTCACTTTCATGATTCTGCATTTCTGAGGCTCATAACTTACAAGAGAACCAGGGAAAGAAAACTACAAGCTCTTTATTTCAGGAAAGAAGCATAGACCAGTGGCTCAGGCACAGGCCTAAGACTTAGGACTCCAGGGTTATATCAGAAGGGGTACATCAGAAGCAGGAAGCTTGCTAATCAACTAGTGGGGCCACTGGACGATTGAGATGCTAAAGGAGCACTCAAGGACGATAAGGCCATTGTGGAGAAACTAAATGAATTATTTGCATCAGTCTTCATGGCTGAGGTGAGGGAAATTCCCAAACCTGAGCCATTCTTTTTAGGTAACAAACCTGAGGAACTGTCCCAGATTGAGGTGTCATTAGAGGAGGTTTTGGAACAAATTGATAAACTAAACAGTAATACTTCATTAGAATCAAATGGTATTCACCCAAGAGTTCTGAAGGAACTCCAATGTGAAATTGTAGAACTATTAATAGTAGTCTGTAACCTATCATTTAAATCAGCTTCTGTACCAAATGACTGGAGGATAGCTAATGTGACGCCAATTTTTAAAAAGGCTCCAAAGGTGATCCTGGCAATTACAGGCCAGTAAGCCTGACTTCAGTGTCAGGCAAACTGGCTGAAACTATAGTAAAGAACAAAACTGTCAGACACATAGATGAACATAATTTGTTGAGGAAGAGTCAACATTTGTAAAGGGAAATCATGCCTCACCAATCTACTAGAATTCTTTGAGGGGATCAACAAGCATGTGGACAAGGGGGATCCAGTGGATATAGCGTACTTAGATTTTCAGAAAGCCTTTGACAAGGTTCCTCACGAAAGGCTCTTAAGCAAAGTAATCTGTCATGGGATAAGAGGAAAGGTCCTCTCATGAATTGGTAACTGGTTAAAGATAGGAAACAAAGGATAGGAATAAATAGTCAGTTTTCAGAATGGAGAGAGGTAAATAGTGGTGCCCCCTAAGGGTCTGTACTGGGACCAGTCCTATTCAACATATTCATAAATTATCTGGAAAAAGGGATAAACACTGAGGCGGCAAAATTTGCAGATGATTCAAAACTACTTAAGATAGTTAAGTTCCAGGCAAACTGCGAAGAGCTATAAAAAGATCTCTCAGAACTGGGTGACTGGGCAACAAAATGGCAGATGAAACTCAATGTTGATAAATGCAAAATAATTCACATTGGAAAACATAATCCCAACTATACATATAAAATGATGGGGTCTAAATTAGCTGTTAGCACTCAAGAAAGAGATCTTGGAGTCACTGTGGATAGTTCTCTGAAAACATCCACTCAATATGCAGCGGCAGTCAAAAAAGTGAACAGAATGTTTGGAATCCTTAAGAAAGGGATACATAATAAGACAGAAATATCATATTTCCTCTATATAAATCCATGGTATGCCCACATCTTGAATAGTGCATGCAGATGTGGTTGCCCCATCTCAAAAAAGATATATTGGAACTGGAAAAGGTTGAGAAAAGGGCAACAAAAATCATTAGGGGTATGGAATGACTTCTGTATGAGGAAAGATTAATAATACTGGGACTTTTCAGCTTGGAAAAGAGGTGACTGAAGGGGGATATGACTGAGGTCTACACAATCATGACTGTGGAGAAAGTAAATAAAGTGTTATTTACTCCATCACATAACACAAGAACTAGGAGTCACCAAATGAAATTAATAGGCAGCAAGTTTAAAACAAACAAAAGGAAGTATTTCTTCACACAATGCAGTCAGTCTGTGGAACTCTTTGCCAGAGGATGTTGTGAATGCCAACATTATAACAGGGTTCAAAAAAGAACTAGGTAAGTTCATGGAGGAGGTCCATCAATGGCTATTAGCCAGGAAAGGCAGGGATGGTGTCCCTAACCTCTGTTTGCCAGAAGATGGGAATGGGCAACAGGGGATGGATCACTTGATGATTACCTGTTCTGTTCATTCCCTCTGGGGCACCTAGCATTGGCCATTGTTGGAAGACAGGATACTGGGCTAGATGGATCATTGGTCTGATCCAGTATGGCCTTTCTTATGTTACCCCAGCTCTGACACTGACCACGGGCAAGTTCACACTTGATGCTTGTTTCCTCTCCTATCTGTTGTCCTTCTAGATTGTAAACTCTTTGGAGATAAAGACTCTCTCTCTCATTAAATGGCTATACAATGCCTAGCCCAGTGGGATCCTGATCTCAGCTGGGACATCAAAGAGCTACTGTCACGTTAATAATAATAAACTGGGGAGTTTTCTATGTCCCTTGTTGTTTTGCAAAGCTGTTGCACCAGCACAGTCCTCCATTCTGGAAGCTGCCACCTCTACATCAGCCTTAGGATGAGTCTTATGGTCTGTCCAGGCCTCTGTAATGTTTATTTTACTAATGACCTTGGATGCCTCAATGTTTGACATGCTGAGCTTAAGACACCTGATTTTTCAAAAAGCCCTGAGGACTTCTCTAGATGGCTAAGGTAGTTCTACGGCTCCATCACCAGAATATCTGAACACACAGCCATCTCTACTGCATTTATCTGCACATCCCCCCTGGGAGGCAGGGCAGGGCTACTATGGTATCTCCTTTGCACAGATGGGTGACTACAGCTCAGTGAGACTAAGTAACTCACCCAAGATCACACAGGAAGTCTGTAGCAAAGCAGGTAACTAACACAAAGCCATTGTCCCTTTTCGACTGGCCACCTGCCCTCTGAAAACCTGTTTAATCTGTCTCAGATTGGGCACACTAAAAATCACTATACTCTGTTGAAAATCTCAGCCTGTATTCTCATCTCGCACAGCCTTGTTGCAGCTCTCTGGTCCCAGTCTGTTATTTCCCCTGCAGGCCCAACTAAATACTCCAAGGTCTATACATTATTTTTAATTTCAAAAGCACTTCTAGTTCTCTCTATTTGGTCTGAAGCTGGGAATAAATCATGTTTTCCCATCAAAAGTCACATCACTGTCTGATCCCTGAGACCACAACTGGGATCTGTCAACATGATCAAAACTGTAAGCATTGCAGTCCCGAAATCTTGTTTGTTGCTGCTCTTCTCACTAGGATCCTAAAATCACACTCTGGTCTCTACACAGATCATATCTACTTAGGGATAATTTCTGTGGAATGAGCTACAAAGTCCACTAGGGACTTAGTGATTTTATATGGAAAGAGTTCACGAGAGTGATGGGTAGCAGGATCAACTCATGTTGGAGTTCCCAACTTTACCCTCAATTACTTTTGAAATATTGCTTCCCCAGAAGGGAGTGGGTGCCATGCACTGAGATCAATGCCAAGTGGGCAAGATCAGAGCCATAGTCTGAGCCTCCAGTATGTGGAAAAAACATAAGAATCAGAGATTTTTGATATCACATGATTTTTATGGAGGGAGTTTATGTCAGTAACCCCTCATTCACATGACCCCAAATTGGGACCACTAAGCAAATCCCAGGCACTCATGAGGCACAGAAAATTTCAAGACAATCCAAATAAGAATGCGGATTTTAAAGCACTTAGAAAAGTTGCCAGTTAAAAACAAAACAACAAAACAAAAAAGCAGCCAGTGAGTGTATAATGCCCAGCCTGGCCAGGCCAAAGGAGACTGGAAGGGTCAGTGGGCCATGTCATGGTCACCATCAAGGCCAGTGAGCCAGAGGATGATGGTGCACAAATTGGTGAGTGGAGAAGGGGGGATGGATTTAAGCGGCTAGAGCAGTGAGGCTGGTAACAAGGGCCTGGGAGGGTGAGGTGTGAGTATGAGGGTAACTGCTCACAGGGGTGATGGAGATGTGTGTGCTGGGGGGGCCCTGGCTGGGGGTGCAGGTTGAGGTCCAGTGGTGGAGAGGAATGGGAGACCTTTCTAGATCCTAATACCAGAGAAGATACACCCCTCCCCCCGCAGAGAGGGAGGCCTATACTAGGGAAATGCCCTCAAAGTCAACGGGAGAAATGCCTCCACCCCCTGGCACCCTCCTCACACCCCATCCCCACAGTGCCATCCCTGACCCTCTAGTGCCCCACTGATCCCCCGGGTCCCCAGCAACTTAACCCCCAGATGAGCCCACGCACCCCACTGCCGCCAAAGGACCCCCCACCTCATCCAACTTAGCCTCACGTCACCCCTCCCGCCCGCCCGCACCGTGCGCGTGTCCGCTCCCTCCATTACGCCGTCTTGTCCTAGTAACGTTCAGTCCCGCCCAAGGGAGCCGCGGGAACGCGCGCCGACCGGCTCTTTCCTCGCGGGAGCGCGCGCGGATAGTCCTATGCCTCCAGCTCCCTCGCAGCCCCCACCGCCGCTCTCCGGTCCAGCCATCCAGGTCTGACCCCCCACCTTCCAGAGACAGCTCCCCAGCCCCGCCCCCACCGGCCGCCCCAGACGTGACGCCTCGGAACCAGCCCTGCCTCCCCAAAAAACCCACAGCGCAGCCCCTCGCAGTCAGCTCCAACCCCACAGCGCAGCCCCATAGCCAGACCCCTCGCAGCCAGCCTCGACCCCCCTGAAAACCCCACAGCGCAGCCCCATAGCCAGACCCCTCGCAGCCAGTCCCGACCCCCCCTGAAAACCCCACAGCGCAGCCCCATAGCCAGACCCCTTGCAGCCAGCTCCGACCCTCCTTGAAAACCCCACAGCGCAGCCCCATAGCCAGACCCCTTGCAGCCAGCTCCGACCCTCCTTGAAAACCCCACAGCGCAGCCCCATAGCCGGACCCCTTGCAGCCAGCCCTGACCCCCCCTGAAAACCCCACAGCGCAGCCCCAGATGTGACCCCTTGCAGACAGCCCTGACCCTCCCTGAAAACTCCACAGCGCAGCCCCATAGCCAGACCCCTTGTAGCCAGCCCTGACCCCCCCTGAAAACCCCACAGCGCAGTCCCATAGCCAGACCCCTCACCCCCCTAAACCCCAGCTCCAGCCATCCAGGACTGATCACTTGGCCTTATCCAGAGCCTGCTCTCCCAACATCTCAGCCTCCTCCCCTTCCCTGAACCCCCATGTTTCAGCCCTCAGCTCTACCCCAGCTACCCCCAATCTTGCCCCCATACTTCAGTCTCCAGGACAACCCCCCAATTTATTACACTCCAGACCCTAACTCCTAGCTCTACCCCCAGACCCAGTCCCCCCTCCGACTCGACACGCAGACACATTCCTTTCCTCCCACCCCCAAATTGGCCCAACCCTCCCTGCTTTCCAAGGGCAATAGAGATGGAGTAGGGGGAGGCAGAGGGCAGGTCTGAAGTAGCTGGGATGGGGTTGGCACTGGGGTGGGAGGTTGCTGCTGGGATGTTACAGGAGGGGTTTACCCTAGGACTGAGCATGAAGGATACCTAGCCCTTATATAATGTTTTATAAAGGAGGCAGTATCATTAGCCTCACTTTACAGACAGTGAAACTGAGGCACCAGGAGAGGAAGTGACTTGTCTAAGATCACCGAGCAGACCAGTGGCCAACTCAAGGCTCCTGAATGTCAGTCCAGTTCCCTATCCCAGTACTGATATTGGGTATTTGGGAGGGAAGGTTAGCATTGGAGTGAGTGGGAAGTAGCTAGGAGTTGGGATAGGGGGTCCCATAGCATGGAAGTAAGGGAACTTCTGGGAGGGGGAAAGCCATGCAGAGGTGGCTGAGCCTGAAGGAAGAGGGGTTGGCTGTGGGGCTTGTGAGTGCAGTTGGAGAGGGCAGGGGGTGGGGGTGGCATGAGTGGCTTGGCCTGCTCCTTCCTCACCATGCTGCCTCCATCCAAAAGGCTCAATTTAGTAACAGGCAGACGGAGCTGCCTGCAGCAGATCACATAACATGCTGTGCTGCAAACACTTGTTCACTCCCACCAGCTCCCATCTGCAGCCCACCACACTAGCCCATGCCGTGTCATGGCTTCCTCAGGACTCTGGGCCCTGGATTATGAGATTTATGGGGACGTGCAAGGTAAGTGTATTGCATTTTGCACTGTTGACCAGCTGCATTGACTTTGTTGCAAATAGAGAGGATCATTCCCCTGCTGGCTCTAGCCAGGGATGCTGCAAATAGCTCATGAAAGGAGAGTAAATCTCACTACAGCAGGACAGCTGCTCCCATGCAGCAGGGCTGGGAGGGTTTCAGTGAGCCCCAAATGAGCTTATTAAAGCCAGTACCACAGGGATAGGGAACGGGGAGCAATTCCAGACACGCCACTGTCGTCGTGAGCGGGGTTTTGCAGAAATATTTCTCAGCATGGGAGCAAGGTTGTCCCTCTGTCCAGCTCTGGGCAGACATCACCTGGGCTACTATTCTGGGATTGGGGCCCCTCAGTAAAAGAAAACAGATTTCATCCATTGCACATTGTAAAACCCCTCAATAGAGCTCTTTCAGGCAGGAAGGAGTGTCATCCAGTGGGTTGAAGCAGGTGCATAGGGGCTAAGAGTCAGGATTTCTGGATTCTAGACCTAGCTCTTGGAAAAGGAGCAGGGTCTAGTGGTTAGAGCAGGGGATATTGGAGTCAGGACTTCTGGGTTCTATTCTTTGCTCTGGAAGGGAGAAAAGTGTCATGACTGAATCTCAGGATTGGTAGTCTAGATTCTAGCATTCTTTTCCTAGCTCTGCCACTGATTTGGTGGGCAGCCTTTGGTAACTCACTGTGCTTCACTGATACATTGAATGCTGTGAATCCATTCATGTCTTAGCCGGATGCAGGAACCACTGGTTGAGGTTCTGGGACTTGGGTGCTGCAGGCGGTCCAACTGAATGATCACAATAGTCACTTCTGGCCTCAGAATTGATGGAGTTTTCTTTACACCTGGATAGAAGGACTGATTCTTGGTGTAAATTAGATGATACCAGGGCCTAGTGCAGAGATGGGCAAACTACTGCCCGTGGGACCCTCCTGCCCAGCCCCTGAGCGCCTGCCCGGGAGGCTAGTCCCAGGCCCCTCCCCTGCTGTTCCCCCTCAGCCTCAGTTCTCCCCGCCGCAATGCTCTGGGCAGTGAGGCTGCGAGCTCCTGGAGCAGCGCAGCTGCAGAGCCGGGGCTTTACCTAGTGGTCTGTGCTGCACGGTGGCATGGCTGGCTCCAGCCGGGTGGTATGGCTATAGCGCCACCAGTGCTCCAGGCAGCGCGGTAAGGGGGCAGGGAGCAGGGGGTTGGATAGAGGGCAGGAGAGTTTGGAGTGGTGGTCAGGGGGCGGGGGTGTGGATAGGGGTTGGGGCAGTCAGAGGGTGGGGAACATAGGGGCATGGGTTCTGGGGGGGCAGTCAGGAAGGGGGGTTGGATGAGGCGGCGGGGGACGGTCAGGGGTAGGGATTCTGGAGGCAGTCAGGGGACAGGGAGAAGGAGTGTTTGGATGGGGCAGAGGTCCCAGAGGGGCAGTCAGAAATGATAGGAGGTTTAGATGGGATAGTGGGGAACAGTCAGGGTCGGAGGTTCCAGGGACTGTCAGGGGACAGGGAATGGGGGGGTTGGATGGGGCAGGAGTCCCGGGGGCCATCAGGGGGCGAGAAGCAGGAGGGGTCGGATAGAGGGCGGGGCCGGGCCATGCCTGGCTGTTGGGGAAGCACAGCCTCTGCTAACCGGCCCTCCATACAATTTTGGAAACCCGATGCGGCCCTCAGGCCAAAAAGTTTGATTGCCCCTGGGCTAGTGTTACATTTCCATTCATACCTCAGATGCTGAAGTAAATTTCATAAGCTGTGGAGTTGTGGGCTAATTGGGCGACTTTGGAACTTATTGCCACAGGAACTAAAGCACTGATCAGAAGCCAAACAAGGATAGGATGTTCCTGTGGATAACAGGAATATCCAGAGTTAGAGCAGTAAATCTTAAAAACCAAACAAGGCTGTGGTAGGAACGGACACCATCATACTCCAGGACATGAGCTAATGAAGGGTCAAGTGGGGGCTTTCCCAGGAGGCAGGTTATTTCAGCACGGCAGGGTTTTCTGCACTTTCCTCTGAGCAGCTGGTGCTGGCCAGTGCCAGGATCCCAGGATAGATGGTTCCTGGCCTGGTCCAGGCTGGTGATTCCTACATGATTAAGAAACAGAGCTGGCATTTAATGCCCAGCATTTGCTGTCTATTTGCAACTGACTCATCTTTTCTTTCTTCCCGCCAGGTGTCTTCTTTAGAAAGGTAAGGGTGTGTGTGTAAGTGGGCGTGGGGGGAGCCAGCTTTTAGAGCACAGACCATCAGAGGGGGCAGCATGCTTGGTCGCATGGCACTGTCTTCTGACTCCCAAATGCCCCTAGTCCAGACTCTCCTTCCCAAGCCAGTGTGAGGCAGCTGTGGGCAGGGAGGAGCCAACCTAGCTGGATGCACTAAGGGCCTGTACTACCAAACAGGAGCTGCTGTCAGGGCCCCCAGGCCAGCAGTAATGTTGGAGATGGTAGCCAACATCAGGAGCTGCTTGCTGGAGAGGATGGTCCAAGGCAGAAGGGGACCAGATGAAGTCTTGGGCCTGCAGATGCAGGGGGCAGTTTGGAGGAGAAAGGTCTCTGGTGACAGAGCATCATGTACAAGGAGAGGAGAACTCCCTGACTGATCAGCATGCGCACCTCGATGGCCAGCAACCCAGGCTATGAGAAGTTTTGAAAGGCTTTGGTGTGGTTTCTCAGGAGCACTGAAAACAAGTGCTGGACCTCCCTCTCTTGGCCACCCTGCCTCCTCCCCCCTCCTACCCCCCGAGTTTGGCTGGTGCAGACCTCCCTTGGAATGGCTTTTTCGTTCAGTGCATGGTTAGACTATGGAACTCACTGCTACTTGATCTTATTGAGGTCTAGAGCTGAGCAGGTTTCACAGAAGGATTGGCCATTTCTATGTGTAATGAGAACGTCCAGAGTTAATATAGTAAATACTAACTAAGAGACAAGAGTCTGAGAGGGATCTAAACCCACATACTTCAGGGCATGAGCCGGTTTATAACTATTTGGGTCAGGAAGGAATTTCCCCTGGGAACAGAGATCTTGCAGCTTCCTCAGACCCGCAGGGACTGGCTGCTGCTGGAGATGGGATACTGGGCAACATGGGCCCCTTGTTATGATCCAATCCTATGCAGTCATTTGCTGTACCCCATCAAACAGTGAAGAGTCTTTTTCAATCCATCACCTTCCATTTCTTTTTCAAAATATTAATGATAATAAATAGCATTTTGGATGAGATGCTAGGTTAAGGAAGGGAGGTTTTTGAGCCATTTATCATTTTAAAAAAATCCACGTGGTGGTGGTGCAAATATGGGGAAAGGGAATTATTCTAATTTGTGTACACACTGAACCAAATCTCTAATCTCTTTCCAATATTTACTAGAGAAAAGGCCAATGGGTATAACTGAAGCGTGGATCAGGTAGATGGAGCCAAATCCATACTGCCTGTAAGCCCAAGCCTCTTCCTTTTTGAAGCAGGGCTGATCAGAGCCCTGAATACAGCCAGCCTGATTCTTGCCCTGAAACTTGGGATCCTGCAACATGACTGAGTGGTATCACTTTGTAGAATCAGGGCCAGATGCAGGCATAGGTGCATAGAGGGCTGTGCTTTGGGCCCCAGATACTGGAGCTATCTGATTGCAATGGAATCTCAGGACCATTTAAAGGAAAAAAAAAAAAAAAGTAAGTTTCTGATGCTCCTGTTGGAAAGGCAAGCTTCAAAACATGCCCAAGGTGTAGCCACTGGAGGAGAATCTACCAGAGTCTGAGACAATAGCTCTGAGAGGGGGAATTTCCCTGAGTGTAACTGATGCAGCAATGTCTGCCTGATTCTGCAGAGAGCCTGAGACAATAGCTTTAAAAGGGAGGAATGGCCCAATGCATCTTGATGATGTACCTGCAAATCCCTTTCTCTAGTGTGCATCCATGCTGAATGCCAATTTATATTGCCCAAAAGACTCTCTCATAATGTTAATGTTGCTTCCTGGACCTTGAATTGACTGCTGGGCCCAAGCTGATTAGTCCATGCTGAATGGATGAGCTCAGTTTTAGGGGGCAAGCCTGATGGGGCATAACAATTTTCCAGACTTCGTGTGCATGTGGATTTTAGAGCACTTTGAAATGTCGGCTCTTAACATGAGAGCTTGGTTTGATTGAACTCTGGCATAGCTAGTACTCCTTCGTGATCCAGCTATCATCATAGATCCCAGACACTGTGCTCTCTTGATCCTCCTGGCTTGCTCTAGCTACCTTTCTCCTAATATTTGGCTCTATCTACTGTATCCAGCTATCTCCCTGATTCTAGTAATCTTAGATGCTCTCTATCTCTATCCATCCATCCATACCCTCTCTGTCTCTCTCCATACACACCCCTCAGTCTATTTAGTGATCTATCTATCCCCATACACACCCCTCCACCTCTCTGTCTCAGCCCATAGGATGCTGGTTTCTCTTTCTATAGGGACTGAATCGAGGCAGTAGATGGGTAATCACAATGAGGCTCCAGGCCAGCACCCAGGACAGGCACTTGTGAGGTCACTAACTTGTAGGGAGCACTGTCTAATGCTGACTGTTCCTCCTCCCGCTGATTCCCCTGGCTGGCAGCTGATACCCAAGCCAAGACAGGAATGTGATTACCCCTCTGAAAAGGCGTATGAAAAGGTGGAAGCTTTGCAGGAGGCAGGGAGAAAACCAAGCTTGTCTCACCCTCTCTGGGGTGGAAGCTTTCCCACGCAGACCTGATGGTGATGGAATCCTTCCCCTCAGAGCTGCACTTCCACACGCTTATGCGGAGAGCTACATGGTGGCAGTGCACTGCCCAGGCTGTGCCATTCAGAGATCAGTCCACAGGGCGGGAGAGGCTGTATGCCAGGGACTGAGGCAAATGCCCGTTCTGTTGGCTCCCGCAAGGCCTTGGTAACCTTGTCTCTTCCTCTCCAGTACACAGAAGACCAGGGCAAGAAGCTGGGGGTGGTCGGCTGGGTGAAGAACACCCCCTATGGGACTGTGACTGGGCAGGTGCAAGGGCCCAAGGAGAAGATTGAGATCATGTGAGTATCAGCCAGGCTTCCTAGCTCACCAGTTGGCTCAGTGTTTAAACATGGGTGGTGTTCACCCTTCTGGGTATCAGCGAGGTCGGGTGGGGGTGTGAATAGCTGCGAGGCTCGGGGTTGGGGAGGTGTTGGTATCACTCCAGCGTAAGTAGAAGAGAGAGGATCCCAGGATGTGGAGAGATACGGAAAAGACTCCTTTTGTGTGCCCCCAGCTCGTCCTTCACCCGTATACATCAAACACAAGCTGCAAGTGTTGAAGGCCCTTTGTAGCATAGCTGAGCACCTGCCCCACTCAAAGAACTCCCAGCCTTTTTCACCCACCCGCCTAGCAGTCAACTTCTCCCTGTAGATCGGCTTCCCCATTGTGCCAGGTGCGGCACACCTGCATCCAGCTGAAAGCAGGTCTCCCATCACACCAGGTGCTGCCCAGACCTCCCCTGACTGAGGACCTCCTCATGCCTGGCATTGCACAGACCCTCCCAACTGAGGGTCCTCTCTGTTGTGCTGGGTGCAGCACATGCCCTCCTGACTGAGATCAGGCCCCCATTGTACTGGGAGCCACACAGACCATTGTGCTGCACATTGCACAGACCTCCTGACTGAGATCAGGTCCCTGTTTGTTATGGGTGCTGCACAGACCCCCCTAATTGAGATCGGAGCTCCGTTGTACTTGGCATTGCACAGACCCTGGATTGAGATCAGAGCCCTGTTGTACTGGGAGCCACACAGACCCTTGTACCAGCATTGCACAGGCTCCCAAATTGAGTTGGGGTCCCGTTATACTAGGTGCCGGACAGACCCCCTGACTGAGATTGGGGCCCCATTGTGCAGGGTGCTGCATAGACAGTTCATTCCCCGCCCAACACACACACACATTTCAGTTTAAACAAACAAATGGTGGCAATGGAAACAGGCCCAGAGAGGGGAAGAGGCTTGTCCAAGGCCAGTGGCAGCACTGGGAATAGAACCCAGGAATCCTAAGTCCCAGTATCCCATCCACTGGGCCATGCTGCCTCTCTGAGAAGGGCTGTGAAAGTACCCAATCCCGAGAGCTGACCTGACATTCCTGAGATCTCCAAGGTGGGAAACATCCCTTCATGCAGGAGCAAAGCCGCTTCGAAAGACCTATGTTCTCTCTGGTGCCTCCAGAGATCTGCAAGTCTAAGGTGTCTGCCAGACTGCGGGGGGGGGGGAGCAAGTTTGATCCCCTCCCCTGCAGGAGGGAAGGGGTTAAACCCTAGGCCCAGGCAGCCAGATCATAGACCGGTCACATTCCCCATTTGAAACACTCCTGCCTCTAATTAGGGCAGTTCCCTCGCTGCTGCTGCCCTAGCCAATCAGTGGCTGGAAAATCTGGGCCTTGGCTCAGCCCCAATTAGCTTCCCCTCCAGAAGGGACAGAGAATTTGCCTGATTAATTTCTCTCTTCAGGGGCTATAGAAACCTGCCTGCCCATCCCCCATCACCCGTGGCAACTGGGAAGGGCAGGCGGGGCAACTTCCGTAGCAACGGCTCCGTCACCTTCAGAGAGATGACAACCGGAGGCAGTTTCCATAGCAACAAGTCCCCCTTCCATCACCTTCAACATTTGGAAACAGAGAGGGAGGTGGAACAGTTTCCATAGAAACCAGTCTCCCCCCATTTCCACCACCTTCAGGGCTTGAACAAACTGGGGCCGGTTCTGTAACAGCCAGGCTGCTTCATTCCCCCATCTCTTTTCACAAACGAGATAATGGGGAAAAGGCAGGGTCCATAGCAACTAGTCTCCCCCATCTTTGCTTCAGGTCCTGGAACGAGATAAGAGGAGGCAGGTTCCACATGGACTTTACAGGCTGAACCTGTTTGTGTGGGATAATGGCTGGGTAAATGCCAGCTGTGTAAACAGGGAGCCCGGACTCCTGGGTTCTGTCCCTAGATCTGGGAAAGGAGTGGTGTCTAGTGATTAGAGCAGGGGGGCTGGGACTCCTGGGTTCTATTCCTGGTTCTGGGAGGGAAGTGGAATGTATTGGGAGCGGGGGAGGCTGCAACCCCCTGACTCTGGGTTCCATCCCTGGCTCTGGGAACGGAGTGGGGTCCAATGGTTAAAGCAGCGGGGCTGGGAGGCAGAGCTCTCCTTATGGATGCTTATGGATGCTCTTCCCCCCACCTGCACAGGAAGAACTGGCTGCGCAATGTGGGGAGCCCCATGTCCCGCATTGACCGGGCTGTCTTCTCCAATGAGAGGGAGATCTCCACCCTGGAATTCCCAAATTTCACCACCAAGTACTAGGAGATGGGGCCAAGACTACAGCGACCCCTTACCTTCCTTGGGGGACCACATGACAGTGACCTCTGCTGGCTGGCTGCTGCTCCTGGGTGGAATGCAAGGACACCTGCATCCCAGCCTGGCCATTGAGCATGTCTTCCCCTGCTGCTCCCAGACATCAGGGTGTGGGCTTGGCACCCAGCACATGGACCTGTGACTTCCTTTGCCAGTCTCTCACTAAACTCCCATTCCCCAGCAGGGGCCCTGCCTACAGAGCACCTGAAACCCCTACACTTGATGCCTGGCTCTGTGCATAAGCTCCCACCTCGTGACCTGAATCCCGCCCCACCCCACCCCTGCTTTGCACTAATACAAATGGCTGTACTGGCCCCCCAGTATTTAATCCACCCCCACTGTGAAGAGGATGTTGTCTGTGCTTTCACCAGCCCTCTCACCTGCATAGTGTATTTCTACAGAGGGGCTCAGTAAAGATGACCTGAGAAAGAGAGAAGGTTGATGGCTGTGCTCTTGTGTTTGCTTCCTGGATGGGTGGGGTCAGCCTGGGTGGATTTTAAAGTACAAAACCAAAGGTAATGGTGTTCTCCACTTGGTTTTTCAACCTAGAAATAGCAGCATCATGCCTCATTTCCCTTTTCTCTGAGCTGGAGGTGACTCAGCAATGTGGCTTGGGCTGTCCCTGAGCCACTGAAGAAAGGGGTCTGTACTAATCACCCCCATCCCACAGTGATGGACTCAGTAGAAGATTAGAGATGGGCTGAGATTGCCCAGGGGTGAGACTGAGCCTGAAATACTGCATCTAGTTCTGGGAGTCACATTTTTAAAAGGAAGGTGAAAAATTTAAGAGGGTGCAGAGAAGAGCCCCAATAACAATTCAAGGGTTGGAGAAAATGCCTGACAGTGAGAGATGTAAGGAGCTTAGTCTCTGTAGTTTATCAAAAAGAAGGTTGAGATGTGACTTGATGATGGTGCCTGAGGCCCTTCATGGGGAGAGGGTGCCAGGTACAAGGCAGGGGTTCTTTAGCCTCATGGGGAAAGAAAGACTGAGCAAGAGCTGGTGGCTGCAAGCTACTGCCAGACACATTCCAGTGAGAAAAAAGCCACACGTGTTTGCCAGGAAGAGTGATTAACCACTGGAACAAACTCCCAAGGGCAGGGGTGGAGTCTCCATCTCCAGTCCAGGCTGGCTGCCTTTCTGGAAAATGCTTCAGTCAAACACAAACGATTGGGCTCAATGCAGCGGACCTGGGGGACATTCTCCTCCCTGTGCTATGCAGGGGGGGCAGACTAGATGATTTAATGGTCCCTTCTGGCCTTGAATCTAAGTGACTGGACATTTTGGGGACCTTAGTCTTTGGAATGCCCAATGTGAGACACCTCAAAGGGGCCTGATGCTCAGGGGGGAAGCAAAAAGCAAGGCCTTTTAAGTCATGGCTAGTTGGGTACCAAAATGAGGAGTTACTTTGGAAAACTTGAGCCCAAGTAATTAACAGAGAACACTTTTCTGCCAAGTGTTTGCTGATTTTTGAGTTAAATGGGCTTTTAACACAAACAAAAGGCATTCCACAATCTGGGTAAAGTTCTTCTTCCTCAAGAGCTCTGGCTTCACTGGTTTGGAGCCTGTGATGACATATTCTTATTGTTATGTGTAATATGGTTGTCCCATATCGGATTGGGGGCCTCCACTGTGCCAGGTGCTGTACAGATCCCAACGGAGATCGGGGCCACCATTGTGCCAGGGATTACACAGACCTCAACTGAGACTGGGCGCTCATGGTGCCAGGCAATGCACAGATGTCAACTGAGATTGGGGCCTCCATTGTGTGGGGTGTGGCACAGACCATGACTGCACTCAGGACCCTGTCATGCTGGATGCTGCACAGACACACAGTGAGAGACGTTCCCTGCCCCAAAGAGCTTACAGTCGAAAACGAAAAGGGTAGTAGGGGAAACAAGCACAGAGAGGGGCAGAGAGTGGAGACTTGACCATGGTGAGTGACAGATGTGGAAAGAAACCCCATGAGTGCTAGGTCCCAGGCCACTGCATTACACTCCCTCTAATGCCCTTAAGCACCAGGGAGCTGGATTGCAAGGATGCAGACTAGATCTCTTTGGCCAAACCTTGCTCCTGGCACTTGGGATGTGAGCACTGCTCTGGGGAGGTGCCCCACACTCAGCTTCTGGCAGGTCAGACCTTTCACTCCCAACTGATGAGGCCTGACTGTGCCATGGCACTTGTGTAAACCCATGCAGGGCATACTCTGGATTAATCTTCAGCTCAGGATCCTATCCTCACCTGACTGGGCAACTCTGGATTTATACCAGGGTTGATGAGAGCAGGATCGGGCCCATTTCCTGGAATGGGTGGGGGTTTCCTCATTCTGTGCTCTGATCCCTTGGGTAAGATGGGGGAGCCCAGCCCCCATCACCCTCTCCCCCCTCCCCAGTCGTCTCCCAGTCCCATCTCCCTGTGTGTGACTGATGCGGGGACGACGCCCAATGGCTGTGCCTCGTGGCTGGGAGGCGGGCGTTTTTCCAGCCATTCCTAGCCGGACCGTTCTGCCGCCCAGGACTGCTCTGTTCGGGCTGAGCCCTTGGACGCCGGGGTTCACCCAAGCTCAACATGTGATGCTTGCACCCCCATCAGGGACGGGGGATGGGACAGGTGATACGGACCTCATCGGATCAGCCCTAGGACCCACAAAGAGCCCCCCACTGGCAGCCCCCAGCTTGCAAGTACCCAAACGCTGCCTGGACAGTGAGATCTCCCTACGGCGAGGAGGAAGGAGACCTGGGTGCCACCCCCACAGGTATGTGAGCCGAGCCTGGGGGATGGAGGGCTCGTTATCGTCTCTGCATCCCTGGCAGCAAGAGGGGAGGAGGTGATCCCAGCTACCCATGGCGCTGGGGGGAGGGGGGCAAGCTGGGCTGGGGATGCCCAAGTGGAGCTGAGAAGGAGGGGATGGATGAGTGGATGAATGCAGTGGGGTCTCTCCAGGAGCTGGTCTCTGGATCTGAAGGCAGGTCCTGAGAGGGTGCTGAGTGACGGGATGAGCGGCCTTTGATACTGTAGTGGACCCACCTGATGTATCTGGGGAAGGATGGGTCCAGGATGTCTGCCTGCAGCCGGCAGAGTCAGAGCTCCCTGCCTCATTCAGTCACTGCTCCCAGGATGCCAGGAAAACAGGGCAGATGAAGGGGCTCATACTATTGGCTCCAGCTGCTCACTACATGAGCTTTCTGCCCACAGCTCTGCCGGTCCCCTTCAATCCTGACCTGCAACTCCCTGTTATCCTAGCCCTGGTCTCCCCTGCACCTCTGCCAGTGCCCCTCAATCCTGACCAGTCACCCTGGTGCAATCCCAGCCCTGGGCTCCCACAAACACACATGGCGCTACTGAGACCCCCAGTCCTGGCCTACAGCCCCCTGCTATTCCAGCCCGGGGCTTCTCCTAAGCAGAGCCATCCAGTTGTGTTAGGTTGTGATGTTGTTGGGTTACGCTGCACTAACAGGCTGCTCCACTGCTAGTCAGCAGGGAGATGCTGATGTATCCCACAATGAACATTGGCAAGAAGGAGGTCAGGTAACCTACTTCAGACTCTAGGAGCACTCACGCTAGGGGTGGGAGATTATTATGGGGTGCAATTGAGAAGGGGGCTGTGGAATATGGAACATAAGAACGGCCATACTGGGTCAGACCAAAGGTCTGTCTAGACCAGTGTCCTGTCTTCCGACCATGACCAGTGCCAGGTGCTTCAGAGAGAATGAACAGAACAGGTAATTATCAAGTGATCTATCCCCCATCCCCTGTTATGGGCAATATCAGTTGAACAGGTTGCTGACAGTGTGATGATTCTGGCTTAGAATAGAACCCAGGAGTCCTGTTTTCCACCTGCAGGCCCCACTCTAACCTTTCTCAAAGGGAAGGGATCAGAACTGAGTGCATGGTCTATGGGGGAGGGTCTCCCCAGGACTGCGTTGTCCCCTTCAATCCTGCTCTTAGCATACAGATACAGGAGAAGGGTTTAAGGGGGCTTATGAGGTCTCTGCTTGGGGTGTAAATGAGAGCAGCCTCAGAGCTGCTCTAATATATACTCAGTCCATGCAATCAGGCTACCCAATGTGTTTGAGAGGCAGCTGATGGCACCATTGCATAGCCTGTAGCCAAGGGGAATGTGTACTGAGCAGGGAACCAGAAGCTCCTGCCTTCACAGCTCCCCTTTGCTTGTTGCTTTTATATTTCCATGCACTTCCCAGACCTTACTACTGACAAAGATATCATTCCACCCCACTATTAATTATTCCGATATTAGCCCCCAACTTCCATTTTGTAAGGAATCTAATAGAGCTGCACAAGGTCAATTCAAGCAGAGTTGGGAGTAGAGCCCACACTCTTAACACCTCAGAGCTGTGTTGGAGCCACTGTGCTGCACTGCCTTTTACAATGAATGTGCTAAATATATATGCCATGGTTATCCAATTGCTAAATACTTTGCTCACTCCCCTTCCAGACCCAGGGCTAGCATGCAGTGTTCTAACAGCCTTCTGCTATCTGAGAGCTACTCTGCACATTGATTTTGTCCCAGTATAACTATTTTGGTTGGGAAGGGGATTTTTTTGCCCATATGTTATGCCAGGACAACCCCAAGTGTGGAAGCAGCTATACTGATATAAAGCTGTCTTATCCTGGGATAGCTTATTCCCCTTCCTGTACAGGAATAGTTATACCAGGATAAGCACCTTTATCCCACCATAACCATATCCACACTAGCAGGGGTTGTATCTCTTCAACTAGAATGGAGTAGTTAAAAAGGGACAACTTTGGTATGTGGACAAGTGCTAATGGAGTTGTGTAACCCACGGGCAAAGTGTATGTCAGGCCTTACTCTAGAGGCTAATTCATACAGCAATTATTCCTGTAGCTCAGGTGGCAAACGTCTATGCTCAAGTCAGAAAGTTATAGGGTCAAGCCCTGTTCATGACCTATGGGGAATATGAAGGTTGCAAACAACAGGGGATTATTTTTTCTTTTTAATCAGCTGGTTTGTGAAACTCACAAAATGAGGGCTTTTACTGGGATCCTTCACCCAGTACTTAGATGCGGCTGCCTCTGGGATGGGACAGAGGGAATGTTTATGCAGAGATCCCTCACCTGTCTCTGAGGTGAAGGCACCTCTGGGGTAGTGTGCAAGGGCTATTTATACAGGGATTCCTTGCCTAGCATTGAGATACCAGGAGGTAGGAGCGTGGGGTCTGTTTATAGACTCTCACTCAGCACTCAGGTGCAGCTGCCTCTAGGGTGGTTAATTCCCACAGTGAGGAGTCCCTTCAAATAGACTTTATAGTGAAAAGTCCTTCTAACATGTAAGATATGGTGCGAAGCACCATTAAACACAGGTTTGCATTCCGAACATCTCCAGGTGCATCAGTTGCAAGGGATCTTTTATCCTCTGTGTCCCACAGCCATGGGGATGCAGAGAATAGCCAGCATGCACTCAACTCCATTCTTACACTGGGGTGTGGGGCTAGGAGCCCTATTGCTAGATGCTCCCTTCAAGGGGAGTGGAAGTTTTAGGGGGCCATTTGCACCTACCTTAAGCCCCCTTTTGTGGTGTGCAGCTGAGGACACCCATTGCATACACGCAGGGGTTCTCAAACTTCATTGCACTGCGACTCCCTTCTGACAACAGAAATTACTACATTACCCCAGGAGAGGGGACTGAAGCATGAGCCTGTCCAAGTCCAGCCTCCCTAGGTGAGGTTGGGGGCAAAGTCAAAGCCCAAGGGCGTCAGCCCCAGGCAGGGGGCCTGTAACCTGAGCCCTGATACCCAGGGCTGACGATTTCAAGCTTTGGCCCTGGGTGGTGGGGCTTGGACTTCTGCCCCAGGCAGTGGGGCTCAGGCTTCAGCTCGGACCCTCAAGTCTAATGCCAGCCCTGGCGACCCCATTAAAACAGGTTTGCGGCCCACTTTGTGGTCCTGCCCCACAGTTTGAGAAGTGCTGGCGTATAGAGAGCCATGTGCTTGGGGAGGGGACATTCTGAGTCGGTACTATAATACTATGGTGCTAGGGGGTGAGCTGGCTGTGACTGTGGCCTTTAGGTAGGTGTAGGAGACCATAGTGAGGGCTCTGAGGAGGTTGGCTGGAGCAAGGATCCATTTAGGATCATTACAGATACCGAGGGTGTCACTGCCCCTGGGACCCTCCCCTTTCACCCTTGTCCTAAACAGCTGTATAGCATTACTGGACATGGATAAAAAGCCCCTCTCCCCATCCCAGAGGCAGCTGCATCTAGGTCTGGGATGAAAGATTCCTGTATAAACAGCCCCTGCTTCCACTCCAGAGGTGGCTTAATCTCAGCACTGGGGCAATGGATCTCTCTATAAATAACCCCCACCCCTACCCCTGGGGGAGCTGCAGCTCAGTGCCAGGCAAGGGATTCCTGTATAAACAGCCCCCCACCCCCACCCTAGAGGTGGCTGCATCCGGGTGCTGGATGAGCACCACATGGCTTTTACCCATCCTTGTCTAGGCCCCAATGTCCAGCCTTCCTTCCCCGCTCCCTCCCATTGTGCAGCTGGGAAAAGCCCCTTTCTTTTGTCCTCTCCCCGCCCGCCCGGCCCCCCTCTCGCGGTAGTGGCAGGACCAGCTGGCGGGCTGGGGCGGGCGGGCGGACAGAATCCTGCGGCAGCCCCGGTGGGCGCCAGAGGATGCTATTGTGATTTTTTCCCCCTGCCGGCTCCCTATTGCGGGTGACGCGCGCTCACACACGCAGATCCACGCGCTCACGGCACCGCAGCCAGCAGCCACAGCCAGCCCTTCCCCGTCGGTGCCCGCGTGGTGCTGGGGGTCTCCCTGGCTGTGGGATCTGGACGCGGGCGAGGGGCAGGAGCCCTGGGTGTCCCCCGGAGGGAGGTGAGCCGGGCTCCTGGGAGATGGAGCGGCTTGTTATTGTCTCTGCATCTCTGGCAGCAGGAGGAAGAGAGAGGTTCCCAGCTGCTCCCGGCGCTTGGGGGCGGGGAAGAGAGCCGGGCTGGGGATACCCAGGTGGGGCAGGGATGGGGGGCACCCAGATGTAGGCACCTGGAAGGTGAGGGGCGTGTAGGATAGAGCCGGTCTCTGCGCCTCACGAGAGGCTGGGCTGTGGGGGAGGGAGAGGCAGGCCAGCATGCTCCTTGGGGCATGGCTGGGGGAGCAGCTGGGCTGAGTTGCCGGGTGCGCGTGTGCATTGAGCTGGGTTCCCTCCGGTGTGTGCATGGCTCTTTGTGTGTCTCTGGGTGCCTTTGTTTGGCAATAGCTCTCTGTGTTTGTACCTCCGTGTATCTGGGGGATGTACCTGTCTCCTTATTTGGTGGGGTATGTGTCTCTTCATGCATGCATGCATATCTGGCTATGAGTGTTTGTATGTGTGTGGATGTGGAGCTGGCTGTGTATGCAGCTCTGCTGGGGTGTTTCACAGTGTGCGTACATAGATTTGTGTCTCTGTCCCTGCCTAGCTGTATTGATATGTGCCTCTGTCTCTACGGGTAGGCTGGTTTTTGGCCGTGCTATGCTGCAGCACTGAGCGCCCATTGCCAACACTGGGAGCTGCTGGGTCCAAGCTCTTTTGGAAATCTGGCCACCTGAATCAGGAACTGAAATTTGCACTCTGGGACAGAACTGCAAGCCCCTGTTTTGAAATGTTTGGGGTGTGTGTGTGTGCATGCAAGATGGCTCTGCCAGCTAGTGCCACATGACAGGGACCTGCGCTGCATTTAGGGGCCGGGTTGTGCTGGCTAATGGGTCAACAGTGGGATCTGAGTTTTATGCAGAAAGAATTGATGCAAATGGTGCGATGGGAACAGTCTGGAGTCTCTTGGGTGCTGAATCCAGATCATCGGACCTGCCTGGGACTGAATGGTTCAAAGCCTTCATGGTGGCATTAGCCAAGTGCAGGTGCCACTGTGCTAATGCAGAGAACATGGGGTAAAGAGTGAGGCTGGCAATTCACCCCAGAGGTGCTGGGCTGGGTGGCACCAACCCATTCCTGAATGTAGGGATGCAAGCTATTGTATTTGGGTCACAGAGCCAGGGGAGCAGAGCCAATACAGTACTGGGAGTGGTTTGCAGGAAGGGGAGTGGGAGTTCAGTAGGGGGGCACTTTTCTCTGTCAGTGCTGACCCCAGTGCCCCAGAACACCGCTAGGGGGCACTGTACTGCAGGGGACAGGATTGGGACTCAGTAAGGGATGCTTGCCCCTTGGAGTCAGTGCTGGCTCCAGTGCCTTGCTGCAGTGATGGGGGGAGGGGGGTGCTGTGCAGTGGTGTAGAGGCTAAATAGGTGGTGCTTTTCTTTGATAGTATTGACACCAGTGCCCCAGTACAGCAGTAGGGGGCCTATGTTGGGGTGGGGTAAGGCTTGGGCTACTGCAGGGGAGTGGGAGCAGCTGTATAACTAGACCCATCTGCTCTCTACTTTCACTCCCTCCCCTCCTGCCCTCTGTCTGCGGAATGAGGGAGCAGAAGACCCTAAGGGTTTTGAGATCAGAGGTTATGGGGAGTAGGGAGTGGGCCTGCTTGGGGAGAGGGTTCAAAAGTCACAGGGGAGGGGTGGCTAAAGATGAATGGGGGGGGGAAGTGGAGCAAAAAGAGGACATTGTGTGGGAGTGAGGGGGCTGGTAAGAGATGCTGGTCTCAGGGTTAAAGAACCCACGTCACAGGCAGCTGCATCTCAGTGCAAGGTGAGGCAATGCACCACCCCAGAGATGGCTGCGTCTCAGATCTGTGTGAGGGATCATCGGTACTATTAAAGTAGTACCCAGCATCCCCAGCTGAGATCAAAGCCCTTCGTTGTGCCAGGTGCAGTAGATCAACAGTGGAAGTCCCTGCCTTGAAAAGCATACAATCTAAACAGACCGAGGATGAGAGGAGAAACTGAGGTACAGAGTGTGCAGTACTTGGGATAACAGATCCACTGCTATATTTATACTACAAAACTATACAGCAGGGCTATGGAAGAGCCTGGAATAGAACCCAGGAGTCCTGACCCTTTCCAGCTACTCTGGCTTTAAGCCATTAGGCCCCACTCCTCTCCCAGAGCTGGGGAACCTAGAAGTCCTGGCTCTCAGGCCAGTGCTCTAGCCACTGACCCATGCTCCCTCCCCTACAAACATCCTCCTTGATGTCTCTTTATCCAGCACAGAGGGGCCTAATTCCTGTCTCCCCTCATTTGTTTCTGGGAAGGCTGGTCCCTGAGTACCAGTGCCAACAATGGCAGTGCTGATTGGATTTTGCAGGAACATTTGCTGGCGTAATTACCTCAGTCAGGCATTGGCGTCGGGTGTGGGGGGAGGATGCCATTATTGGGGAGGTGGCCTGGCTGCTGTCAGGGAGTCGGGCTATTTATCTTGTGGCCTTAAGAGTATAAGCCTCCTTGGGGGCTGTGCAGCTAAGAATAAGACGCCCAATCAGCAGCATAATCTGGGGATGATCTGCTGTGAGATGCTGGCCTTTGGCATGGGTCCTCTGTGTGGGCAGGTGGGGCTTCCGCAATATGGCACTGGAACCTGTACGGTCAGGGCCAGTTGCTCGCTAGGCTAGGCCTGTGGGGGAGGCTGAGCCCAGCCGGGCAGTGCTGGGGGCTCCCTTCAGAGGCTTGTTAGGCTGAGGCCTGTGTGGGAGGCTGAGTCCAGTGGGGTGGCACTGGGGGTTCCCCTCAGACACTCGCCAGGCCAGGCCCATGGGGGAGGCTGGGCCCAGCTGGGCAGTGCTGGGGATTCCTCCCAGACACTAGCTAGGCCAGGGCCTGAGAGGGAGATTGGACCAAGCCAGGTGGGCAGCACCAGAGGTTCCCCCCAGACACTCGCCAGGCCGGAGCCCATTGGGGAGGCTGGTCCCAACTGGGGAGTGTCAGGGGTTCCCCCCAGACACTTGCCAGGCTGGAGCCCGTTGGGGAGGCTGGACCCACCTGGGCAGCGCCAGGGGTTCCCCCCAGACACTCGCTAGACCAGGGCCTGTTGGGGAGGCTGGACCCAGCTGGGCAGCGCCAGGGGTTCCCCCCAGACACTCGCTAGACCAGGGCCTGTTGGGGAGGCTGGACCCAGCTGGGCAGCGCCAGGGGTTCCCCCCAGACACTTGCTAGGCTGAAGCCCATTGGGGAGGCTGGGCCCAGCTGGGCAGCACCAGGGGTTCCCCCCAGACACTCGGTAGACTAGAGCCCATTGGGGAGGCTGGACCCAGCTGGGCAGCGCCAGGGGTTACCCCAGACACTCGCTAGACCAGGGCCTGTTGGGGAGGCTGGACCCAGCTGGGCAGTGCCAGGGGTTCCCCCCAGACACTCGGTAGGCTAAGGCCTGTTGGGGAGGCTGGGCCCAGCTGGGCAGCGCCAGGGGTTCCCCCCAGACACTCGCTAGACCAGGACCTGTTGGGGAGGCTGGACCCAGCTGGGCAGCGCCAGGGATTCCCTCCACACACTCGGTAGGGTGGAGCCTGTTGGGGAGGCTGGGCCCAGCTGGGCAGCGCCAGGGGTTTCCCCCCAAACACTCGGTAGGCTGGGGCCCACTGGGGAGGCTGGGCTCAGCTGGGCAGCTCTGGGGGTTTCCCTCAGACACTTTCTAGGCCGGGGCCCGCAGAGGAGGCTGGGCACAGGAGGTGGCGGGGTATTACCTCATGCCCTGTCCCTGGTTTCCTCTCTGTGGCCTTGTGGTAGCCCAGGGTCCAGACCTCTCGGCTCATGGAGAGAGGAAGCAGCCCAGAGCCGCACTCATCCTCAGGGTCCCTTTCACTCTGTCTCATCTCCTCCCTCTGTGACTTACACCCCTCTTATCCGCTCCTCGTTGCCCAGCTCTCCCAGTTAGGTCCCCCTCTCCTGAGGGGTTCCTAACATTGGGGTCACCCTGCCAACCAGGGGAGGCTTCCTTGTCAGCTGCCTGTGCCCCAAAATCCCCATTGTCCCCAATTCTGGATCATTCCCAAATCTGCAACAGCCTAATCCCCCAAATCTACATCACCCCTGAACCCAATTGCCCCAAATTCCCATTACTACCTATCTCAAATCACCTCAGTCCTCAAAATCCCCTTTGTAGCATCCCAAATTGCCCTAGTCCCTTATTACCCCAAGATCAATGTCACCCCAATGCCCAAAATCCACTCATCTCAAAACCACATCACCACATCCCTCAAATCCCAATTGCCCCACATCTACATCACCGCCAGTCTAAATCCCTTTCATCCCTCTGATCCCAATCACCCCCAAATATGCAATTATCCAAATACACATTGTTCCAATCCCCCAATCACCCGACCTCGCAAAATCCATTACCCCAATTGCCCCAAATTCTCCATCACTCCAAATTGTCACCCAGTTTCCAGTCACCTCAATCTCACTATCTGTTTTACCCACCCCAGTTGCCACACTGAATCTGTTTGTGCTGTCGCTCTCACCTGGCCATCATGTAAATCTGTGCATGTATTGCCCTTGTGCTGGAGATAATTTGCATGTTGGCTGTCACACTAGCCAGTCCCTAGTCCCGGCACTTATGGCAGAGAGAATGTCTGTGGGATTGCACTAACTCACCCCTCATGTGAATGGGAACCTGTGTGTGTGTGACGGTATTAACCCAATCCTTGTGTCAATGGGAATCCATGATGGCACTAACCAACCGCTAGTGTCAGTAGGAATTTGTGTGGGCAGTTGCACTAATCCAGCCCTCATGTTGGAGTGATCTTGTATGTGATTGTACAAACCTGTCCATGCAGTTGCCTCCCCACTGCTGAGCAGCAAAAGTGGCATCACTCAGTCACCTGCCACCATCCCCTAGCTCTCCTGCATGGCTGTCATTTGTCTGTGGCCCATATGCACCTGTAGAGGGTGCCATCTCTGTGGGAGCAGCTGTTGGTGGTGTTAGATGGGAGTTGGGCTGGGATGTCCATGGGCTCCAATGCTCTCCTGCCAGTGTTCCACTGACTCCTGCCACGTCAGCTAGGATGGCCATTTGACATGGATTTGGTGCCATGTTGCTGGTGTCTTTCTGCATCTAGAGGTTCAGCAGCCCTGTGACTCCAGTTTCACCCAGGGCATGCTGGCTGGCCATATTGGCACCCTGCAGAGCTGGGCTAATGCCTCCCACTGCACTGGGCAACCCTCCCCTGCCCTCACCACTTGGCACCAGGGATGTTCTAGGCTTTGTATCATGTAATCCTGTGCCCTTGCTCAGCTGTGCACACTGCTTTACAAACACTAACCTTGCATGCCCTCCCAGCTTCTGTTGTGGAAATTAGGGGGAAACCGAGGCACTGAGTGAGTGAGTAAAATAGCTGAGATTAGAACTTGGGAGTCCTGGCTTTTACCCCTCCTTCTCTAACCTCTAGACCCTACTCCCCTCTCAGAGCCAAGGACAGAATCCAGGAATCCTCGCTACTTCAAGGGACAGGGAGAGAAGCCAGCATTCCTGACTCCAGAGCCCACATTCCTATAACCACTAGACCCCACTCCCTTTCTGTTAGGGCATACTTGTCAGCTAATACTTCAGTATAAAGCAGGTGGAGCTACGGTTATGTAGGTGGTGGTAGATGCATGTATGAAGCATTTCACAGCATGGCTGTGCATATGCAGTGTGATTAGGCAGCAAGAAATATACATGCAGTGGGGAAGGGTGGTTTAGTGGGGCGGGCACTTGAGTGGGATGCAGGATACCTGGATTCTATTCCTAAATCTGCCACTGATTCCTTGGATGAGTCGTATCAGTTGCCCCAGTTGTGAAATAGGGCTGATGGTTCCCTGCCTCATAAAGCTAAGATCCATCTATTGTGAGGCACTTGGATACTATGGTGACAGGGAGAGCGTAAGCTCTTTGTAGCAGAGCATTTTCATTTACCATATGTCTGTACATCACCTGTCATAGTGGGGCCCTGAGCCCAGTCATCTCTAGGAGTTACCTCAATGCACCAATAATATTATATCCCCAAAGAGAACATTAAAAGAACTACGTTAAGGTTTTAAAATATGACCTCAAAAGTGCAACCTTAATTTGCCCCACCTTGTGTTTATGCATTATGATACAGTCCTTAATTACGTGATCACGTTGTTTTTTTCCATAGGACCCCTGTCTCATTCAGTGCACAGGACAGACAGTAACATAACTAGGTGTGGCGTCATGCATTATTCACTGCACACTATTCAAACCCTGCACTTAATATAGAATTAGTAATTTCCCCCTGGGCTTTTCTGTGTTGCTCTCACTGAGTGCTTTACAGATGTGGATGAATTTATTTTTGCAACATTCCTATGAGATGGCTTAGTGGTTTATCCCCATTTTACAGATGGGAAACAGAGATTAAGGCCAAAAGGGTCAGTTAATTTTGGGTGCCCAGTATGAGATGCATGGGGCCTTCTGTTTCAGAGAATTTAGGATTACATGGCACTTTATACGGTCAGGGCACAGCTCTCCTTGACTTCAGTTGCAGTTGTGAGCGCTCAGAACTTCTGCAAATCAGAACCCAAGATCTCAAATGGAGCGCTCAGAAAATGAGGCCCACACAGTTAGTGCCCACCTGTGAAAAGTTTGATATAAGTGATTTGCCCAGCATCACACAGGAACTTTGTGACAGAGTCCAGTTTTATAGGACAGCATTCAGCTGCCTTAACCATGCCAGACCTTCCTTTCTCTTCCTGCAATCCCCAGCCTCATTCACTGCCCACCTTCCAGCTTCTGCAACAAATGAAGCAGGAGTCTGACAATAGCCTTCTTCATTACCCTACCTTGATTCATGTCCAGGACATGTCTGTTCTGTACACTGACAAAGCGGGGGTCCTGTGAAAAAATAGTATGTGATCATGTAATTAAAGACTATATCGTAATGGATATGAACGGGGTCAAACTGAGGTTGCACAGGCAAAAAATGTCAGCATGAGGAACCATACTCATCCCCCAGTTTGGATCATCAGCAGGGCTGTGACCTTTACTTCTCTACCACTTGAGCTAATAGCATAACAGGTAGGAGTTGTAGGCTATTATCCTCTGTGGATTAGGCTCTAGAAGGGGTAAGGTACGTATTTTGCAAGTGGATTTCACAACTATTTGCTGTCAGCAGAGGAATGCAGAGACTCAGGATTCCTGGGTTCAGTTCTAGGTTTTGTAGGGGACATTCGCTAGTGGTTACAGACCATTCTGCCCATTTCACCCTGCTTCCTAACTCCCCCAGTTGTCTCCCACTCCTGTCTCCCTGTATGTAGCTCTGTCGCCAGCCCCTTCTGCTCTTCCTCCATCGTGGGTATGCCTGCCCCTCTCCCACCCCCATGCTCCCTACCCAGCTCCTGCCCCCATCATCTTCCCTCTGTCCCTGTCTCCCCACCATCTCTTCCCCACACCTATTCTGCTCCCCTCTGCACTCTAGTGAGGCTACATCCTTCTGCTTCTCCAGCAGGAGGGAGCAATGAGAGCACAGGAGAGACCATTTCTCTGCTCTCACTTCTGATGTGAAGGTCTGGAGCATGCTCAGCGCAGTGGAATCTTTAGAAAATTTAGCTGCCAAACTTCAACAAGTCTCTGCTTAGCAAGTGAAAACTTAATTATTTTTTCCCCTGAGGCTCATAAATAGGCCAGATTTGGGTGGATCTTCATGGAAACAGCAAAAGGCATCTTCCTGACCCCAGAGAGGTCCCCCTACCAAATTTCAACTCCCTGCTCCAATGCATTGAGGCCCTAGAGCAGGGGTAATCAATTATTTTTTGGCAAGTTCAAAATTTCTTGGTCAAGGTATTGTCAAGGTCCAGTCTCCCGAGAAAATAATACAAAGACAATAACAATACTGATAATAATAAGTTCATAAAAAGATATCACGGTCCTTTCAAAAGCATCTGGGGGTCCAGATTTGGCCCGTGGTTCACCTATTGACTACCCCTGCCCTAGAGCTTCTCAACAAAATGGATCTGAGATTTTTTTTTAACATGGGCAAAATAGTTGTTTCCCTAGTTTCATCTTTGGAAACAGCTGAACCATTTTTGCTGAAACTTCACAGAAAGTTTCAGCCTGAGGCAGAGTCCTGGCTTGGGAAATTTCAGACTGAACAACTGAAGTTTGGCAAAATTATAAACAACAAAAACAGGATCTTTTAATGGCAACCTTACTTATACTTACTTAATCAGTGGTTTTCAAGCTTTTTAGGCTGTGTACCCCATTCCAAATAAGGTAGTCTACCATACCACCACATCTGAGATAGGCAGAGGTGACAGTTGGCGGGGGGTGGGTAACAGGCAGGGTCATGTGCCCCCCACCCCACATTTCTGCCTTTCATTTAGCAACAGCTTCTAGAGGTTTTCCAATTGTGGGGTGCACCCCCTTCAGAACATTTGGGGAGGCGAACAGTGACACCAAACGGCTCAGGCCAGCCCCGCACGGCACCTCCACCCCCTGACTCACCTTAGCGGGCCACCCACTTTGAAAACCTCTGATTCTGAGTTGCACAGCAGAAAGGAAACGTACAGCAATGCGGCTGCTGTTTTAATTGAAAGGAGATTAAACGCTGATTAGATTGCTAAGGCTTACTAAATAAAATGCATTGTCTGCCATTACAGGATTTTTCTTGTGTAACCCTTACAAGAGCTTGCGTACCCCAGATTGAAAACCACTGGGTGGTGCTACCAGCTCTGTGTATAACCGGCAGTTAACACTGAGCTCCTGGGGTACCTGGGCCCTGAATTGCCCTGCCCTCACCCCCCAGAGATGTGTGGGCTGGACGGGGATTCTTTGTGAGCATTTTCCTGACTCTCCGTTTGATCTGTAGGCCGGAGTGATGCCCATGGAAGGAATCCAGCTGTCGGAACAGAAACCACGGAGCTGAGCAATCCTAACCACGTGGCACTGTGGCAAGACACCCAGCTCAGCAGCAGCAGGTGGCCTTTAGCATTCATAGGGTGTGAATGTTGGCCAGAAAACTGGGCTGGGAGTCAGGACTCCTGGGTTGTACTCCCAGCTGTGGGAAGGAAATGGGGTCTAACAGTTAGAGAAGTGGGGCTGAGAGTGAGAACTGCTCGGGTCTAAGGCCTGGCTCTGGGCTGGGACCTGGGTCTAGTGGCCTAGAGAGGGGGGAGGCTGACAGTCAAGACTCTTGGTTTCTATTCCTGGCTCTTCTCTTGACCTTGAGCTAACCCCTTCCCCTTTCAGTGCCTCTGTCTCTCCTCCTATCCCTTATCTCTTTAGATTTTAAGCTCTTTGGGGCAGGGATTGTCTCTATGTATCCTGCCAGAATGGGGGGGCTGATCTTGGTCAGGCTGTGTATTGCACTCGGTGCAACGGGACCCTGATCTCAGTCTGTGCACTGCCTCACACGATGGGGCCCTGATCTTGGTTAGGGTCTGGATATACAGGGCATCTGATACCATGGTGATGGGCCATACCTAAGAACCAGAGTGGACAAAACCATATGAGGAGCTGTCCCGGGATCCACTGCTGTGTGAATTCCCCCCAGTTCTTGGGCTTGTGGGCCCAGAGCTGCATGTGGGGTGCCAGTGGAGTAGGGGGATAGAGTGGAGTGTTGCTCTCCCCGTTCTGGTATGGGATGCCTCTGGGACTCAGGGCTGGATCTCCTCAGATGTTTATTGCTTTTAGCTGCTCTTAGCAATTGGGGCTGGGTGGGGAGTGTAGGGCACCAGAAGGGAGATGCAGAGGCTGGTTCTATTAGGAGGCCCAGCAGACTGAGATGAAAATATGCACAGTTCCAGGCGTTGCTGTGTTGATACAGCCATGGGTCTAGCTCTCAATCACTCTGAGCAAGAGCAGGACAGGAACCAAGATGGTGCCCATGCCCCCCCACAACTTGGCAACAGCGTCAACAAAGGGCGCCAAGCGTCCTGGGGAAGGGGGATGATAGATGGGCCCTGTCAGCAGGCATCAGGCGAGGCAGGTTAGACACAGAACAGGGCAGAGACTGGTGGAGGCTGGAGAAGGGAGAATCCAGCCCAAGGCTTGAACGACTCAGAGCAGCCCCCTCGAGGGCTCCCTTCAGTGCTTCAGTGCCCCTTAGAGCCCTTTGTAGGTACCCATTCATTAATGACAACCCTCTGTGATCAGGAGTAGACTGGTGGTGTTATCCCTCATAGAAAGATAGTGAACACTGAGGTGCCTAAGGAAACCCAGTGACCTGGGGCAAAACCCAGGTGGCCTGGTTGTCACCACTAGCCCACACTCTTCTGCCACAGCCAGGGATAGAACCCAGGAGTCCTAACCCCAGTCACCCTGTGCTAAACCACTAGAGCCCACTTCCCTGCCAGAACTGTGACAGGACCCAGGAGTTCTGACTCCCAGCCCCCCGGCTCTGACCCCTAGATCCCCTCCCACCCTTCCAGAAGAATAGGACTGTGTCTTTGGGGGCGGAGGCAGAGACAGAGAAGCTGGAACAATTTTTATAGGGGGGTTGCTCCTGATGGAAACCCTGTTTTTGGTGTTTTGTTATCACCACTTCAAGCCAGAGGGAGTGACAGCACTCCCAGCAGCCCTAGTTCCAGCACCAGTGGGCTGACCAATGGGTTGTCAGGGTTCAGTTTTGGGCAGGAGGTCCCCATGGTCCCAAGGGCCATCATTTGGCTAGGGGAGCCTGCTTGTTACCAGATGCCAGCCTCTAATAGCATTGAGCCCAGCACAATGGGTCTCGCTCCCTAATGCCAGTGACTACTGACGGCCCCAGCCAGGCGTGACATGGACGGGATGTGTGTGCTAGCCTAGCCTGCATTGTTCTAATGCAATTACAGCCACTGCCATAGAGACGCAGGCAGACTGTGCTCCCAGCCTGTCTCTGGGGCCCTGCTGTGAGCCTAGAGCACCGGGGAGTGCATGAAATGGCTGGGGAAACATGGGGCCTGTAATTGGCTTCATATCAGTGCAGTCATGAAGCCTGGATGTTTCGTTACCTTGCCTAGAAATACAGGTCGTGCCCACACTGCTTCTCCTGAAAGACTATGGCCAGTGGACGAGCTAGCCAAGAGCAGCATGGTCCAGTGGGTAAGGCACCGCATGGGGAGCCAGGACACTTGGGTTCTCTTTCTGCCTCTGCTATTGACCTGCTGTGTGATCTTGGACAAGTCTCTTCCCCTCTCAGTACCTCTGTTTCCCCTCCCATCCTTTGTTTATTTAGCTTATGAGCTCTTGGGGCAGGGACTGTGTCTGTGCAGTGCCTGCTGTGACAGGGCTCTGGTCTCAGACCCAGATTTGGCTGGGAGCCAGAACTCCTGAGTTTTATTCCTGGTTGTAGGAGGGTAGTTGTGTCTATTGGTTAGAGCAGAGGACTGGGAGCCAAGACTCCTGGGTTCTATCTCCAGCTTTGAGAGGGGAGTTGGGTCTTGTGGATTACAGCGGGTGTGGGGCTGGGAGCAGGACTCCTGGGTTCTATCCCTGTGTCTGGGAGAGAAGTGGGCTCTAGCAGCTAGAGAACAGCCCCTTTATGGTTCTGGAGTTCCAGCCCTCCTGTAGTCACTGCTCATCTCCGAATCAGCAGCTTGAGAGTTCAGATGCTGTTTGGCTCAGTCTCTCTTGCTTCTGTCCTCCAGGCTCAGTCCAGTGCTAAACCCTCTTACCCTGGCTGATGGGGGTGGTGAGTGGGTCAGGAGTATCACAGCCCATGTGGGTATGGGGCCTCTCTTGTAGCTGGGAGCACAGATCAGTCAAGGGACCTGCAATGAGCCCGGTGAGGGATTGGCTCTGTCGGCACGGCCGGGGCACCCAGAGCCTGAGGGTGAGCCCTTGAGTCCTGGGGCAGGGCTATCTACTGCCATGCCCCAAGGGTGGATATGGCCTCCTGATTCAGTGGGTGCACTATACTAAAGGCCGAGAGGGCAGCACCTGTCACCATACACTGCAACCCTAATACTAGCGAGGCGGGGTGGGGGCTGGAGAGTGAGACCGCTCCGTACTAACCCCACAGCAGCAGCTCCTGTCCTGCAGGGCTGGGCTCTGAGCATTGTGTTCTGGTGCGTTGAATCGCAGCGCCACTCACTCAGATTTGGCACAGTCGCCTCTTTCTGTGTGGGGGAGGGGGCAGCAGGAGTCCCGTCCCCCAACCTGGCTGCCTCCATCCAGGGGAAGGGTGACCAAGGAGAGACTGTTTGCCTTTGGTGGGTCCCAAGGTGGTGGTGGAGGTGTGGCCCTGGGGAAGGGACATGGCTGCAGTCCCTATGCCCAGAAGCACCGATAGCTCAGGCTGTGTGTGGAGTGGACAGGGTGAGACCCACTGAGGAGTGGGCTGCCCTGGGTGCTAGGGGGTTAGATTGCACTGAGAGTGTGGGGTCACCCTGCTGAAGGGAGGGGGAAGCATTCCTTGCCAGTCTGGGGCCCCGGGGGCTGATGCCAGATGCAGACTCTCCCCTGATGTGCTGCTGGGAGTGGGTTCCCCGCCGGGAGGCTCACATTGCTGCCTCTTTGCTTTCAGGTTCTCGCGGGGAGCTTGGGCCATACTGTAGCTCAGCAGAGGATTTGGCAGCCGGAGCCCTGGCCACACAGGTGGGTACACAGCCCCTGGGGGTGGGGACTGGGATGCAAGGCCTTTCCCCTGTAGAGAGTGCTGACTCCAATCTGGCCCCAGGGTAGGGGGACTGGTTGGGTGGGGGGTGGGGAACCGGCCAGAGAGGGGTCAGAGGATACTCACGGCTCTCTGGCCCCCCACAGGTGGATGCAGAGACCCTGTGGTAGGCGCCATGAGCAGCACCCTATCCCCCACGGACTATGACAGCTTGGAGATCCAGCAGCAGTACAATGACATCAACAACCGGTGGGAGCTGGCTGACGAGGACTGGGACAATGAGAACAGCTCAGCCCGCCTCTTTGAGCGCTCCCGCATCAAGGCGCTGGCGGGTAAGGGTCACCATGTGGAGTAGTGTGGGTGCATCCCCCCTGGCTTGGGCTGAGGGTTGGGTGCAGGGGACAGCGCTGGCTCTGCAAGGGGATGTGTGATTCATGGGGCAGCTATGGTAAGGAATATGGGTGCCAGATGTGGCTCCAGCAGGGAATTTGGAGTGCAGGGACAGTTTGCTCCAGTCTCTGAGATAGGTGAAAGGTCTGAATTCCAGTGGATCCAGTGAGTTGGGTCCAAACAGGGCTTTCTCATGCCCTGCTGCCCCGGGCATGCTGAGGGGCTTTGGACATCCTTGGGGCAGCTGCAGGCCAGGCGTCCAGAGGGCAGACTCCTGTCCCTGGTGTAAAGCTTTCCCTGTGGAGCTACAGGAGATGCCAGCTGGCCTGTGTGCCCATATTCCCCCTCTCCACAAAAGGCAGGGCCAGCCCTGACTTGGACTGCCCTGGGTTGACTCTGCTGGGAGCACAGAATGGGGTTCTCAGATGTCCCCTCTATTCCACCTATCCCATTCAACCAGTCCCCAATGCTCCTGTAGAATCCGCCCCCACCAAGATCACAGCCACAAGCAGGGGCTCCCAGAGTGACCCTGCAATTGGCCACAAGAGAGCAGCACAGGCCTGCAGACCCAGCAGGCATCCTGCCTAGCCCAGCCCATCCCCGCCCTGCCCAGCCTCCTGTGCTCAGATACGTTGTAGTGGGAGGTGGAAATACAGGTGGGGAATTGGGGGCAGCACAGGACATGGGCATTGCAGGGGGGCAGACTGAGCCTCCTGAGACTCTGAACTCCAGAGCTCCAAAGCCTCTGTCTGTCCATCCATCCCATACACACCCCACTGTCTGCCCCTGCCTGCCCCCCCCCCGCCCCAAGCAGCACAAACAAACCAGTCTAACCACGTTCCAGCCCGATAGCTCCCATAGCAACGCTAACTAGCATGGCAGCCACCTGACACCAGGGAAGGGCTGGACTAGGCTCCCCTCCCTGTCCTGGAGATTCTCCCTCCCCAGCCGAGCCCCACTGTTCTTCCTGGTCCTGGAGATCCTCCTTCCCCAACCCAGCCCAGCCCCACTCTCCCTCCAGGTCCTGGGGATCCTCCTTCCCTAGGCCAGCCCAGCCCAGCCCCACTGTCCCTCCAGGTCCTGGGGATCCTCCCTCCCCAACCCAGCCCAGCCCCACTGTCCCTCCAGGTCCTGGGGATCCTCCTTCCTCAGCCCAGCCCAGCCCCGCTGTCCCTCCCCATCCTGGGGATCCTCCCTCCCCAACCCAGCCCAGCTCCACTATCCCTTCCTGTCCTGGGGATCCTCCCCCCAGCACAGCCTCGCCCAGCCCCACTGTCCCTCCCCGTCCTGGGGATCCTCCCCCCAGTGCAGCCCAGCCCCACTGTCCCTCCCCGTCCCAGGATCCTCCCCCTAATAAAGCCCAGTCCTCCTGTCCCTCACCATCCCATGAATCCTCCTCTCTGTAGCCCCAGCCCATCTGGACCTGCCATTAGGAGGCAGGGGGCATCAGTACGAAAACTGGGGCTGATAAACCTCCCCTATCCCATCCTACTTGGACACTACAGTCCCAAGGCATAGTTCCCTTCCTCCCTGCTCTGTGGGCCTTTGGGATTGAGGGATACTAGGGGGAGTCTCCTCCCAGCCCTGCCCCTGCCCAGGTGGCTCTTAGTCACACTGGCTCCTGGGCGGGAGTGGGGGGGAACAGTGGCTGGATCTGATCTTGGTGGGCAGGACAGTAAACAGCTCCCAACATGCCCTTCACAGGCCAAACAGATCAATGCTTCAGGAGCAAACAGGGATCAGGGACAGCGGGGCCTGGGCAGTTCATGGATGGACAAAGTCCAGTTGGCCTGGAGTCAGGAGAGATAATACAGCTAAAGCACATGTGAGTTGTGTGGGGTGGATGATCCCAAGGAGGCTGGGAGCCAGGGGGCACCGGGACAGAAAGGTACTGGGTATGGGGAGGGCAGGAGGAAGGTCAGTGGGATGAGAATCAGGCTGCAAAGCTGAGAGACATAGTGTAGTTTTGTGGGTAAAGCTCTGGGCTTGGAGTCTGGACTCCAGGGGTCTATCTCAGCTCCTTGAGGGGAGTAGGGGTTAGTGTATGGGGGGGAGGGCTAGGAGCCAGGACTCCTGGGTTCTCTCCTGTGCTCTGCCACTGACCTTGGGCAAGTCCTTCCCTCTTGATACGTTTCCCCTCCCCTCCTTTGTCTGTTTCAATTGTGAGCTCCTGGGACAAGGCCTGTGTCTCAGTGTGAGTCTGTGCAGTGCCCAGAGCGATCGGGTCAGTCTCGGCCAGGGTCTCCTGGAATTACCATCTCACGCACGATCTCCAAACACGCCAGTTCTGGCTCCATCCTGTACTTGGTCTTGACACCAAAATCCTGATTCTTTCCCACCAGGAGGCACTGTCTGCTGGAATAGTAGGAAAATGGCAGCTCCCAGTGCCCTGCTCCTGTAACCAGCCTTCACTGGGAAGAAGCTGTATGGCCGAGCGTGGTAGCATAGCTATTGGTATGTGTCCTCCAGTTGGGTAAAGAGACTGACCGAGACTCCGGCTCCTGGTGTGCTGCACTGACCCCGACTGAGATTGGGGTCCCCATCATGCTAGGCTCCAAACAGACACAGTCCTTGCCCCAAGGAGCTCATCATCTAAACCCATTCTACAGATGGGGGGAACTGAGGCCCAGAGAGATTCAGTGACAGAGCTAGGATTTGACCACCAGGCCTCCCAAGCAGGAGATTAGTGGCTGTGCATGGCAGGCATGTGGCAGTGCCATGAGATACCTACTTGCTTGCAAAATCCTGCCTGTGATAGAAATTTGGTTTGGCAGAGCTCTGGAGTGGGCAACAGGCCCTGCTCAGCAGAGCAGGGTCTCTGGGCTGGGCTGGAATCCCAGTGGGGGAAACACAGCTAATAGCATGTAATGACATGATACCAGCATGGAGGAGTCACATCTAAGCCCTGGCAGGGGGTCAGGAATGAGACAGGGGCTTGCAGTGGGGCACAACATGGTGAAGGGCCAGCATCCAGACTGGGGGAGATATGGGAGGATGAAACGCATAGAGATCACTCCAACAGACCTGGTCCTACCCGCTGGGGAGGGGTGGGAGCTCCAGAGCTGGGCCTGCCTGAATCCAGGCTGAACAAAGCCCAGGGCTCTGTACAATAGGGTGTAAATCCTCTGTTGTCAGGGCAATGTGCTGCATGAGCTAATGGGCTTTATCCATGGCTGTGGCTCTAGCGGGGGGCTCAGCTGCAGGGGACCAGCTCAGAGCCTGCCTTCCTCCACCAGTGCAAATACCTTCTCCTGGCCCTGAGTACACACCTCTCCCTTGCAAGGAACGTCTCCTGCTGCCCCAGTGCTCAGTGAGAGACATCCTGGCAGAGTGCAGTGCAAGTCCAAATGTATCCTCTAGGGGTCAGCACAAAGGGACCAGGAGTCAGAATCCTGTCCAAGAGGGGAGGCAAACCCCTAGTCATTGTTTGTATTGCAACCACACCTAGACACCTGCACTGAGATCAGGGCTGCATTGTGTCAGGCTCTGCTCAGATAAACCGTAGTGGCTCCCAGCCCCCCCTGCTCTAACCCGCCAGATCCCACTCCCTCCCGGAGCTGGCAGTAGAACCCAGGAGTGCTGGCTCCCAGCCTTCCCAGCTCTAAACCATCAGCCCCCACACCCCTCTCAGAGCTGGGAGTAGAACCTAGGAGTCCTGGCTCCCAGCCTTCCCAGCTCTAATCCACCGGACCCCAGAGTGGGATAGAACCCAGAAGTCCTGGCTCCAGTGTAATGCCCTATCCACTGAATTGCTGCCACCTTTCCGCTCAGCATTGCCTTGGCCTGATCCCGGCTATGGGATTTATCCACTCAGGCCTCTAACGCTGGAGCTATTGCTCCCCTGGGCAGGCTGCCTACACACTCACACACACACACACACACCTTTCACAATAGAGCGGCCCAACCTGTTTTTATGTAAATTGCCCAGGACCGCCCTCCCATCCTGTCTGGGAGGAGGGCAGAGCCTCTGCACGCTCAGCGCTGAGCTGATTCCCCCACAGCACCTGGGCCCAGCTGTGCCTGCCAGCCTCCACTCCCCTAGGGAGAGATCGGTGCCTTCCTCCCATTCCTCCCCAGGATGTTCCAGCATGAGCAAGGGCAGATTGAGGTGCCCTGTGCCCCTCCATCGCCTGTGCTCTCCCCTGCTGCCTTCATCAATGCTGCGCAGTACTCTAATGTGCTAGAGGGCAGGTTCAAGCAGTTGCAAGGTAAGATTGGGGGCGGGGAGGCAGCGACCCCTGCAGTCTGGGGTTATGGGATGTTGAGAGTTGCCACGGGGCCTGGCCAGCTCCCCTGGGGTGGGGCTGATCCAGGGAGGGTCTGCAATAGGTAAAAGTTGAGGGGGATCAGGCGCCTTGAAATCTCCCTGCTTTATCCCGCTCAAGCGGCCACATCAAGGACCCTGATCCCTAATCTCCAAGGTGCTGCTGGGAATTAGCTTCCTGCTCCACAGGGATTTGCAGGGGGGAAAGCAGCTGCATGTTTGAGATTCTTTTGCGCCTGCCCCATTCTCTGCAGTGATAGCCCCTTGCCTCCATGGGGGTCTCCAGGCCCACCTCGCTGTTGGGAGTTCTGAGCTGCACTTGCTGCTCCTGGTTTTTCCCCTTTAGATCTAGATTGAGGTGCACTGGCAGACAGTGACGGCTTGCACCCCAGTGAGGGCCACACGCTGGGGATAGGAGGATGAGGGACTGCACCCCAGATCTGACACTGAACTCCAACACTTCCCTCTTTGTCACCCCTAAACTCTATCCAGGCATCTCCTCTCAAGCTATCACCCCAAAACTCCATCCGTCTCTGTCATCACCTTAAAACTCCACTGACCCCACAATTACCTCAAACTCTGACTCCTCATCTATCACTGCAGAAGCCTCCACCTAAACTGCACCCCACCCCCTGAAACCATCAGCCCAAACTGAAAACAACCTCCTAAACTCTCATCCCCAAACGTCACTGACTGCACGAGCCTTTCCCCTCAATTTTCTCTCCCCAACCCAAAACTGGGGTCTCATATTTCAGGTGACCCCCACCCCCCCCACTCCCCTGCCCCCAGTACTTCCCTCTAAATTCCATGCAGGGAAAAGATCCAGGACACTATGTGTGCTGGGGCTGGGGAATTACTCCTTTGCACAAGGGGCCAGTTGCCATGGGCTGGGTTTGGATGCCTGTGTCTGGGAAAGTTATGCAGGAGGGCTGAGGCATAGCAGGATTTGAGATGCATAGCTGCAATCTGGGCCTAGAATATGATTTACTCCGGGGGTCTTGTGTTGTATTGGGCCTCAGGGTGTGCTAGAGACTAGGTGCCAGGGCTCCTGGGTTCTATCCCAGCTCTGAGAAGGGTGCAGGGTTGAGTGGTGAGAGCTGGGACTAGATACCTGGCTGTGCTACTATGTGACCTTGGTGCCTCAGTTCCCCTTCCTGGTTCCTCAGTTTCCCTTTTTGTAACAGGGGACCAATGGCACTGCAACCTGAGGCTATAGAGCTTGGATCATTCCTGTTTCTATAGTGCAGTGGGGCAGAGCCCTCTGGAAATTCATACTGCCCCTGTTGCCCATCTGGTTCAGAGCAGGGGTGGCTTTGGGATGCCACGCCCAAGGTTGGCTGTGTTTTACAGAAACCACCCAGATTGAGAAATGGGAGTTGAAGGGGGACCATACGTCCAGGTGCTATGTGGGGGAGCAGCTCAGCCTCATTAAGGTGATGGAGTGTGTCCTTGGGCACTGTGGCTGTGCTCCCCAATCTGCCCTGCATGGGGCCAAGGGCTATGGGCTTTGGCAGAGGCAGCAGGACCAGAAATGGGTAAATACCAGGGACACGAGAGGCTGTGTAAATACCACACTGGGATGACAATGTCCCCAAGACCGCGCTCGGCCCAGTGGGCCTGCAACAGAGCAATGCCAGCCTGCCAGGGTAAAACCTTGGAACTGTCTCTCATCCGAAAACAGCAGCAGAGGGTGGAGAATAGGCCACAGGGCCTTTCTCCTCTAAGGGGCCCAGCTCCAATCCAGCCCCACAGCAGGGGACTGGCTGGCTCGGGGGGCGGGGAACAGAATACTGGGCTTTTCCCTTCTAGTGGGTGCTGGCTCTGATCTGGCCAGGTCAATCCTGATTGCCCCCATTGCTTGCTTATTAATGGCAGGTATGGAATGAGCAGTGTTTGCCACTGGCCAAGTTCATTGTCCCAAGGAACAAGGACAGCAGCTGGCTGGGGTGGGTTCGGCTGGCTGGTCTCTGTGGGGCCTGGGCATCCAGGGTCTGCTGGGAGGGTGAGGGGGGCACATGAGCCCTGTGTTGCGGGAGTGATGACAGGCTGTGGTGGGGAGTCTGTGTCAGGGTTAGCGGTGAGAGAGCAGAGGGGATGTGGATGTTGGGCAAGGGGCAGTGGGACAAAAGCTTTGGGCTTCCTGCCCTGGCCATTCCCTAATTTAGTGCCAGGTGGGTCACCTTGCCCCCACCTGTGTGCATAGCAGAGACAGCAGCAGCAAAGCCTCTGGTGCATGGGGCTCGGAGGGTGTTCTGCACAAGAGGGGGCAGCAGCTGAAGATGGGGTGGGGATATCTTGGGGTTTGCTGGTGGGAGCTGGGTAAGAACTTCTGGATGGGGGGTTCTGGCAACACTGTGGGATGTCCCCTGGGTGAGATGTCCCTGTGGATATGTCTGGATGGGGGAGCCGGCTGAAACATCTGTGGGTGGAGACCCCCAGCGGGTACTGGCAGGGGAGCTGTCAAGGGGATCAGATGGGGAGCTTGACGGTCAGAGTGAGACAGAGCTGGGAGGGATGCAGAGGAGCAAGAGGCAGGGATGATACAGGCCCTGGAGTCTGCAATCCCTGTGGCTTTGCCTCCTCCTCATTGGGATTCAGGCTCCAGACAGACCTTAATCATCCCTGCTCCCCTCCTCAGGGTCCTGCCAGCCCAGATAGGCTGCTGGGGAGGGTACATTGCCCTGTGCAGGCAGCTTCTGGGAGCCCGTGAACTTCTTCTGCTGGTGGTCACTGCACATGGCCCTGCCTGCAGCCAGGAGATCCCACAGGCTGAGGCTGCAGTCAACACTGTCGAGGCTCAGAGCAGAGGAATGAATGGAGGGAAAGGACTGGTTTCAGGTGCAAATGTGGGACTAGAACCCAGGAGTCCTAGCACCCAGCCCCACTCCTCTAACCAGTCTCGGGTGCTCCCCTCCCAGCCTGGCTGTGGATGGGGTGACTCAGTCTGGTGCTCTCCCCCAGAGTGGTTTTCAGAGCCTCCCTCCCCCAGCATCTGGACTGAGACACCTGTTGTTTGAGTAGGTACAGCCAAGATCGCACATGCAAATAGGCTGAGTGTTGTGATCTGCAGCTGGGTGGGGGTGGGAGGATTCCCTAAACTCCTGGGCTCTCTCCCCAGCTCCGGGAGGGGAGAAGGGGGCTCATGGTTATAGTCAAGGGTAGCCAAAACTCTTGGGGTGTATTGCTGACTCTGGGAGGGGAGATGGATCTAGTGGTTATAGATGGGGGGAGGGTTTGTCAGGACTCCTGGATTCTGTTTCTGGCTCTGCCATGGGGGCAAGTCCCTCCCCGATCCATGGCTTGGTTTCCCCTTTGTAATGAAGTGGTTGCTGTGAACCTGCCTGCAGGTAGCATCTCTAAGGTGCATTCTGCCCTGAGATCTGGTCTCAGACTGTCCTGAAAGGAAAGTCTCCATTCCTCACTCTCCTCCAATTACTGACGCTGCCCTTCCCCCAGCCTAGTTTACCTCACAGTCAGCCCTGACCCTTCCCAAGGATGTGCTCTCAGACAGGATCCCCCACTTCTCTTCTTAAGGAGTCCCACCAGGCTCCACCCGCACTCTGTTTGCAGGGCAGAGGTTTCCTTGTTGCCAGGACCCGCCCCCCAGTATGAACCAGCCCCAGACCAGAAGCCAGCGGGGTAGGGTGGGGCACAGCCCAGAGCAGGAGTTCACAGCACTTTGCAGACAAACCCCATAGCAGGAGAAACAGGCACAGAGTGGGGAAGGGGCTCCCCTGAGGCCACCCAGCCAGTCATGGGCAGGGCCAGGAATAGAACCCAGGAGTCCAGACTCCTTCCCTGCACACTCTAACCCACTAGACCCCACTGCTCTCCCAGAGCTGGGGATAGAACCCAGGAGCCCTGGTTCCCGGCTTCCCCCCTCCCCCTTTGCTCTAACTACTAGACCCCATTCCGCTTGCAGAGCCAGGGATACAACCCCAACAATGCAAAGGGATTCCCTGCAGCCAGCTTCTCTCACGCCCCCTTAATCTTCACTCCCAATCTCCAGCCAGCTCCCAGAACTGCCCTAACAAACACATCCACATGAGGCTAGAGCTCCGTGAGGGGAAAGAGCCCTTTAACATGGTAGCGTTCAAGGCAACAAACAGAATCATGGCTGGGGATATGCTGCCTCCTGGACATAGACCTCCCATCCCCAAGTGTAAATTGGAGCAGCCCCAGGGCTTCTCTGCCTCCCAGCAGCATCCTTGGGTCCTCATGCAGTTCCAGATATGATGGCCCCATGGTTTACACTGGGGCCTGTGCGGTGAAGGGGTGGCAGAAGGCAGCTAAGACTTGCCCTGTGCTGTGCTTGCCCTAAGAAAAGATCCCTCCCACTCCACATCCCCCCATTTTCCCTTTTCTGGAGTTTTTCACTGGGAAAACACTGAAAATTAAATGCAAAAAACTCCATGTGACTCTAGGAGGGAGTTCCCAGTGGATTCCCCCTGCTGTCCCCCAAGGCTGGCCAAGTCCAGGGGAAAGTGGGGATGCCCCCCCGCCCCAGGTGGTTGCTGAGCACCTATGTTGGCTACCAACCGTCAGTGCTGTCCTGGGAATGGGAGTGTTCGGCTCCTGGCTTTGAACATGCAGCTTCAAACAGGAGACGCTGGCACCTGCTTCTGGCTTGGGTGTGGAGTGGGTGGGCTCTGACATCTGCCAGAACCTGGGGTGATAAACGGGCGTCCCACAGGCGGGCTCTGCCCAAGTGCCCAGCAAATGGCACAGGATTAATCACTAAGGGGATTCTCAGAGGCAACAGAGAGAGAGATGGGCTTGTGCAGCCGGGGATGGGGCTGAGGGTCAGGATTGAGGGTCATTGGCAGAACCAGAGGGCTGTGGGTTGGGAGTGAAGGACACAGACAGGGCAGGGAGAGAGGTAGGAACTGGTAAGGGTGGGGGTTGGGGGGCAGAGATCAGGGTGGGGTGGGGGCTGGGATGAGGACCTGCAGTAGGTCTGGCCTGTTACCCAAAGGCCCTCACAGGAGCAGCTGCTGACAAGTCGGGGCTGGAACCTGCATCCAAACAAATGAGACTGATGGGCCGCCTGAGGGGGGTTTGAGGGTTGCCCAGATGAGGGCAACAACACGCGCATGTGCACGCACACTCCCCCTTGTCCCTAGAACTGACCCACCAGGACGCACTGCCTCTTGCCCTTGCACAAACACACTCTCCTCTCACCTCAGCACATGACAACCCCCGCCCCTGTGGCCAGTGCAGTCAGTCAGGGCAGGAGGGAGCTGGGTTTGGCTGGGCTGCCCAAGGCTGAGTCCGTGTTTGCTCAGAGCAGCAGCCCTGACAAGGAGTCATCAGACCAAATGGTGGGGGCAGGGGGGAATGTGCCATTCAGGGACAGACAGAGACACACCCCTCCAGAGAGGCTGGGATGCACCAAACCCATCAGTAAATACAGCCAGAATCAAACAAGGCTTTCTGACTGGCTCTGGGAGGAGAGTGGTGTCTAGTAGTTAGAGTAAGGGGGCTTAGAGTCAGGACTCCTGGGTTCTATCCCCAGCTCAGTCACAGACTCCCTGTTTGACCTGCCCAGCTCAGTGCCTCAGTTTCTCTGTCTGTGGCTGACCATGCTGCTCCCCAGCCTCTGGTGTTGAATAGCTCAGTTAACATTTGGGGAAGCTTCTAAAGATTGCCATTCGCTGGGCTGTCTGAGGGGAGCGGGCTGCCCTGGCCCTGCTCTGTCTGTAGCGGGGAAGCCCCTTCTGGAGCAGGCAAGTCCCTCCCTGTCCTGGTGCCTTGGTGCTCTGTGGGGCTGGGGGCTTCTAGCCTCCATTTCTCCCCCACCCCCCGACACTGGTCAATTGGCACCCACTGCCCACTGAGCCAGGCTGTGCAGAGCCGCCCACAAGTATGGCCTGGCCTCTCCCTGAACTGCACAGTCACTCTGGAGCCCAGCTGGGAGTGAGAGTCCCTGCAGTCACTCTGCCTGCACTCCCAGCTAGGGCAGCTCCTCCTAGATTTCCTGGGCTGCAGCCCTCTCTGGCCTGGACCAACTGAAACACCCAGTATCACATGCAAACAGTACCCCCTTCATCCCTTTCCCAAATCTCTGGTAGATACAAGCAGGACAAGGCCCAGCCTCACGGCACCTGCCTTTCCCATTGTTGTTTCATGTATGACAGGGCTCAGCCGAGACTGGGGTCCCCACTGGGCTGGGTGCTGCACAGACCTCCCCAACTGCGAGCGGGGCCCTCTTGGGCTGGGCGCTGCCCAGACACAGTCTCTGTCTCAAATTGCTTACAGTCTAACAGTCAAAGGGCAGGAGGGAAAACAGAGGCACTAAGGGGGAATCTTGGGGTGATTGGGAGCTGGTGTCCCTTAGAGGGGAAAGTTGCCCTGTCCTGTCTCCCTCAGCTGATTCAAGGTAAAGGTAAATCCGGTTGTGCCTGGTGTGGGATGCCTGCAGGGAGCTCCGGTTCCCTCGCCATCTCCCAGGCTTACATCAGAGCTGGAAGAACAGATAGTATTGTGCCATCCCCGGGCTCCTGCCAGGACGACCCACCCAGCCAGGGCTGTGGATAAACAGGAGCCTTGGGAATAAGCATGTGCTTAGGGAGCGGAGTTACTCATAGGGCGGGGGAACTCCCAAGGTCTGTCAGCTGAGGAGGGGCTCAAGGCGCTTCTCCCAGACACCTCCCATGGCACCTGGGGCTGGGAAGCTGTCAGCTACACCCTGCAGGGAGCAGACTGGGGCTCAGCAGGAGGCGCTCTCCCCTGGCACACAGTTCTGACTCCATGCCCCTGTGCCTCCTGCCCATTAGAATCAGACCTCCTCCTCCCCCACTGGTATCTCCCTCCCCAGCCCCAATATTATTACAGCGGAGGAAGAAGGCATATATTGGGGTGGTGCTTGTTATTGTAGGGTCTTCTGTGAGCATGTTGCTGGGCAAAATGGTTTGTTGTATTGTGTCTAGGGAGAACTGGGGCTGTACAAACCTGTTTGTTATTGTAGGGTCTCTTGGGGGTGCTGGGGCTGCACAGGCTGTTTTATTTATTGTAGGGTCTCTTTGGGGCATGGGGGCTGGGCAGATCAGTTTGTTATTATAGTGTTTTTGGAGAAATGGGGATGTTCAGGCTGGTTTGTTATTGTAGGGTCTCTTGGGACACTAGAGCTGAGGAGAGTGGATTGTTATATAGGGTCTCCCAGGAACTTGGGACTGCAGGTGCTGTTTTATTACTATAGGGTAGAGCTGACTGGTGTGAGCTGGGTGGGAAAGGAGGCAGTAGGGCATGAGATCCAGTAATGAGTGGAAGCACTGAGTGTTAGAGGGCTGGGCTGAGATTAGATCCAGAATTGTAGGCATTGGTTGGGTTGATCCTGGTTTCGGGAGCCCCCCACTCCGGTAGTGACGTGTTCTGTGGAGAGCAGGATTGGGGATAGACGCCAGGGCTCCTGTTTCTGAGGTGCCCACCAGTGGCTCCTTCTCTTGCAGATGAGCGTGAGGCCGTGCAGAAGAAAACCTTCACCAAATGGGTGAACTCTCACCTGGCACGTGTGACCTGCCGCATCGCAGACCTGTACAATGACCTGCGCGATGGACGCATGCTTATCCGCCTACTGGAGGTGCTGTCGGGTGAGCAGCTGGTGAGTGTGGGGCTGGGGGACAGGGCACCCTGGGAGTAGTGCCATGGGATATTTGGGCTCCGTCATCTCTGCTGGAGGCTTCTTATACCAGTGAGGTTAGGGCCCAATTTGGATCTTAATTACCTCAGGGAGAATCTGGAGTCACATCACTAGGTACCCCTCTCCCTCCACAGCAAGGACTGAACCCAGGAGTCCTGACCCCCAGACTGCCTGCTCTGACCCACTACCCTCATCTGTAAGAAAACTGGCTATCAGAAGGGCACCTCAGAAACGGGCAGCCATGGTGCCTATCCCCAGTCCTGCTCCCTCACAGAACATGCCACTACAAGGGGGGCTCCCCTAGTCAGGATTGACCCAACTGACGCCTACAATTCTGAAGCCAGGAGTCCTGACTCCCAGCGTCCTCCGTCCCCACTCTAGCCCACTGGACCCCACTTTTCTCCCAGAGCTGGCGTAGAACTCAGGAGTTTTGACTCCCAGCCCCCCTCTGCTGTAACCACTAAGCCCTGCTCCCTCTTTAGTTGTCCCACCTATGCGCAGACGTGATCCCAATAGCACCCGCAGCTCCCTGTGCCTGGCTCACTAGCCCATGCTGTGTCTCCTGTCAGGCTCGACTTCTCCTGGTTCTGTGACTCATGCCCTGGCTGCCCTCTGAGCTCAGCACCTGCTCCCAGCATGCAGTGTAGCTCCTTGCCTACATGCCAGGTGCTGGGCTGGGTGGGGCAGTCTGGCTGCATGCCCAGCCCTGCTTTGGTGGTTTTTCTGGTTCTCGGGCAGGTCAGGTGCTGGAGCCACCTGGCTGTGTCTGTCTGAGCTGCCCCTGGCCCGCCATGCTGTCTTCAAAGGGCCAATCACTCCCTGCCCTCACTGCCACGGCTCTGCCCTCACTGCCACAGGTGCTGCAGTCCCAGTCTGCTCCGCTTTGGAGCCCTGGCTTCCTGGCACCAGGGAGATGGCTCCTGCAGCACCCAGCCCCAGGGGAGGGTGAGGGCAGCCAGAATCACGGGGAGGGCAGGCATGGAAATTCCATGCTGAAGGGTGGACTCCAGTATGTCCCAGGGTGTAGGGCACTGGGCTGGGAGCCAGGACTCATGGTTTCTTTTGACAGCTCTGGGAGGGGAATGGGGTGTAGTGTCTAGAACAGTGGGCTGAGAGCCAGGATTCCTAGCTCTGGGAAGGGGAGTGTCTAGGGACTCCAACCAAGATCACCACCCCATTGTGCTGGACACTGCCCAGACACAGAGTAAGACATGGTCTGGGCCCTGAAGAACTCAATCTGAATAGAGGTAGGAAGAAAAACAGAGGCACCGAGAGGGGAAGAGACTTGCCCAACATCAGAGGCAGAGCGGGAAATAGAACCCAGGAATCCTGGCTCCCAGTGCGGCGTGTTAAGTGGTAGTCAGTGTCCCATGCTGTGCTCAGTTATCCCAGTGTCAGGCTCCTGCGCCGACCCCTGCGATAACTTCAGCTTCTCCCCTGGGTTGGGGACCAAGAGCAGACTGTTCCCAGGACTGGGGTGAGCTGCTTCATCAGTCTCAGAGCTGTAAGGGCCTTGGGCCAAAACTCCAGCATGCTCCGGTCAGTGTGGGTGACCCTTTAAACCGGCTTCCCAGCTAGAGCTGGCTGGTGCATCCAGCCCAGCACCTGGATTGCTGCCTGCTGCAAGCAGCGTGGGTGCTGAACCAACAGTGAGGAGTGCAGGTCAGGGAAGGGGGTCCTGGTAGAGGGGGAGTCAGGCAGTGTGGGGCAAGCAAGCCGGTAGGGGATTGAGGTGGGATCCTGGGAGCAGGGAAGCAGGCAGCATGGGGAGTGCAGGCTGGAGGGTGGTTGGGACGGGATCCCAGTAGTGGAGGAGGATGGTATGTGGAGCGCAGTTGGGGGGCGGGGGGGAGATACTGAGGAAGGGTGCTGGCAGCAGGGGAGGTGGGCGGCATGGGGATCCCCTTCCTTATGCTCTCACCTTCCAGCCCAAGCCCACCAAAGGGCGAATGCGGATCCACTGCCTTGAGAATGTAGACAAGGCCCTGCAGTTCCTCAAGGAGCAGAAGGTGCATCTGGAAAACATGGGCTCCCATGACATCGTCGATGGCAACCACCGCCTCACACTGGGCCTTATCTGGACCATCATCCTCCGCTTCCAGGTACCTGGAGGAGCTCAGTCTCCGCCCTGGCTGGCACCCCTCTGTGGGGCTCCCTGCCACCCCTTTCCCAACTCTGGACCTGAATCTTTCTATCCCTCTGCAGTCTCAGAGTCCCCCACCCTCTCCCCCTCATGGAGAGCCAACTCTGGTGAGAATTGGTGACAATGGAACAATTGTCTCTGCTGGCGTGGTGGAGTGGTCATACCCCTAATGGCTGCAGACCACTGCCATATGGCTGCCTGTGTTATGCCAGTACTCGAGTGGCTGCTTGGGGGACACTTGGATCCCTGGTTCAAATTGCCCAGGGGGAAGAGCCCCACCCCAACTCACTCCAATCGTATGATGTTAGAAAGAATGAGCCAGGGAGCATAGAACCTCCTCTCCATGGCCTGGGAGGCCTGGTGCTGATGGGACTAACCTGGTGCTGCTTATGTATCTACCCTCCAGATCCAGGATATCAGTGTGGAGACTGAGGATAACAAGGAGAAGAAGTCAGCCAAGGATGCCTTGCTGCTCTGGTGCCAGATGAAGACGGCAGGGTAAGGGGTAAAGAGTAGCTATCCGGAAATAGAGTATTAGATCTTTCCTCTCTAGGAGGCGTTAGTTTTGATGCAGCCCCATGGTGAGGGGACTGACTGGCTTGGGGGGGTCAGGAATGGGACATGGGGCCTTTCCTCTGCAGGGGGCTCCAGCTCCACCCCCCTCACCACTGTGTCTGTATGTTACAGGTACCAGAACGTCAACGTTCACAATTTCACCACCAGCTGGAGGGATGGCCTGGCCTTCAATGCGATCGTCCACAAGCACAGGTCAGTATGGGCCACATCTGGGTGCACAGGGGATACCAGGATCTCAGGGACCCATGGCATGCTGCCACTGTCCTCTAGCATTGGCCTAGGGTGGCGCATTAGGATGGGCTTAATGGGGGTCAGCGAGACATGGGGGAGTGTGGGTGGAGCCCCCAGGCTGGCAATCACAGTGTGCTCTTTGGCGCCCCCTGCAGGCCGGACCTTATAGATATTGACACGCTGAAGAAATGCAACGCCCACTACAACCTGCAGAACGCGTTTAACGTAGCGGAGAAGGAGCTGGGGCTGACCAAGCTTTTGGACCCTGAAGGTGGGTGTCAAGCTGTGCAGGCCTAGAGGAGTGAGGGCTGGGGTGAGCCAGGGTCTCAGTCCAACTGATCCATTCTTGGTATGGGGGGAAATGTCCTTTTCATATGCGTTCATCCAGGTTGGAGGTCGGGGCTCGTTGCTTGAACCCCATCCCTAAATATATGGAGGAAGGCGTTTGTGACTGGGTAATGCTGCTGTGGAAACACTGTTAGAAGAGGAACAGGCAGGCATGGCAGCCACCCACTGAATAGGAAATCCAGGCTCCTCTCCCATCCTGCCCCCGTGCTGCTGAAAGCAGAGGGATCTTTTCCCATGGTACAGTGCATTTTGGGAAAATCCAGACCACTCTCCCATCCTGCACTCATATACACGAAGGGGGAGGTTCATGGCTGGATGTAGGGGCTCCATGACATCACTGGGTTAACCCCACCCACTGAACAGAAATTGCCATAATTCCCATTTACCCCCACACCAGGGCATATGGGTGTTAGTTGCCAGGAAGTGCCTGGTGCTGATATGCCCTCCCTCCCAGTGAGGAGGCAACGGGAGATGGGGCTTTCTCCCTGACACGCATGGCTCTCGCCCCCTAGATGTCAATGTGGACCAGCCAGATGAGAAGTCTATCATCACATATGTGGCCACCTACTACCATTACTTCTCCAAAATGAAAGCATTGGCTGTGGAGGGAAAGCGCATTGGAAAGGTACCAAGGGCAAAAACAGGGTGCAGTGGGTGCTGTCACTGCATGGGGTGTGCTAGGTGGGTGGATTGGGAGGGTGGGTGGATTGGGTTGGATGGATTAGAATCAGCAGTTCTCAAACTTTTGTACTCAAACTATTTTTATATGTAATTGTATTATAAATGCTGAAGGTGAAACAGTTTGGGGTGGAGGCTGGCAACTTGTGACCCCCGCATAATAACCTTGCGACCCCTGAGGGGTCATGACCCCCAGTTTGAGAACCCTTGGATTAAATGAATGGTTTGGGAGGATGAGTTGATGGGATAAATGGATGGATGGAGTGGGAGGAAGCGTTGATGGGGTGGATGGATGGAGTGGGAGAAAGGGTTGATGGGGTGAATGGATGGATGGAGTGGGAGAAAGGGTTGATGGGGTGGATGGATGGAGTGGGAGAAAGGGTTGATGGGGTGAATGGATGGATGGAGTGGGAGAAAGGGTTGATGGGGTGGATGGATGGAATGGGAGAAAGTGTTGATGGGAAGGATGGATGGATGGACGGAGGGAGGGAGTGGGTGAAAGGGTTGATGGGGTGGATGGATGGAGTGGGAGAAAGGGTTGAAGGGGAGAATGGATGGAGTGGGAGAAAGGATTGATGGGGTGGATGGATGGATGGAGTGGCAAAAAGCATTGATAGGATGGATGGATGGATGGATAGATGGAGTGGGAAAAAGGGTTGATGGGGTGGATGGATGGATGGAGGGGAAGAAAGGGTTGATGGGGTGGATGGATGGATGGAGTGGGAGAAAGGGTTGATGGAGTGGATGGATAGATGGAGTTGTAGATAGGGTTGATGGGATGGATGGATGGAGTGGGAGAAAGGGTTGATGGGGTGGATGGATGGATTGGGAGAAAGGCTTGATGGGGTGGATGGATGGATGGATTGGGAGAAAGGGTTGTGCTACTGGATATTAAATTCTAAGTCCCTGGTGAGCATTGGCTCTTATGGAGCCCAATGATGGGCTACTGGGGCCTCTTGCGTTCTTGAGGCTCCCATCCATCTTGAAGGGGACTGTCAGCCAGCAGGCTTGACCCATGCTGGCCTGGTGGTAAGTGACTCCTGCCCTCCTTTCCCCTCCCCTCCCGGCCAGGTGCTGGACTACGCCATTGAGGCTGACAAGCTGATCGAGAAGTACGAGACACTGGCTTCTGACCTGCTGCAGTGGATCGAGCAGACCATCCTGACACTCAATGACCGCAAGCTGGCCAACTCCCTGAGCGGGGTGCAGAACCAGCTGCAGGCTTTCAACACCTACCGCACTGTTGAGAAGCCCCCAAAGTGAGTCCCTTACCCACCTCTGAGTCAGCCCTGGGCCACCACTTGGCAGTCCTGGCGCAGCTAACGGCACAGGGAACTCCCAGGACTGCTTTAAGCACCTGGCCTGGTGCACTCTGAGAGATCTGTGCCACTCTGCTATCCTGCCCCACCTCTGGCGTGAGCAGAGGATTGTGGGTGTTTTTCCCAGGGCACAGTGCACTCTGGGATGCCTTGCTACAGACAGACTGGCTAAGCTGGTTTCTCAGCTGCCACCTACACAGCATGGGAAGAGTGCTCACATCATGTCCAGCTACCCACACCGGCAGCACCGCCCTCACAGGTGCTCATCACGCTGTATGTGACCAGGGAGCCTACCCCATTCCAGCTTGTGGGAGAGGGACCTTGAATGGGCTGATCACCTCTCAATCTTGGTGTGTTCCAGTACCCTGGCACTGCCCACTGGCTGGCTCATGGGGGTGGGGAATGGCACCTGGGGCCTTGCGCCTCTAGGGGGCATTGGCTCCACTCCAACTCCAGGGTGGAGGGACTGACTCAGGTTCCCTCCCATTCCGCATGGGGACTAAAATCTGTCTGGGGAGTTAGAGCAGAAGAATGGGGCTAGGCGTGGTAGCAGTGTGTGGAGTTGTCCATCAGAGTACATAAAAGGTTGAAACGAGGAGGGAGGTAACCTCTGAGGATAGGACAAGAAGCAGTGGGCTTAAATTGCAGCAAGGGCGGCTTAGGTTGGACATTAGGAAAAAACTCTTCCTGTTGGGGCAGTTCAGCATTGAAACAAATTGCCTAGGAAGATTGTGGAATCTCCATCATTGGAGGCCTTTAAGAGCAGGTTAGACGAACACCTGTCATGGATGGTCTAGTTCAGTGGTCCCTAATGCGGTGCCCGCGGGTGCCATGGCGCCCGCTGGGGCATCTATGTGTGCCCGCATACTGCCCAGCGTACGAGCATCTGCCAAAATGCCGCCGAGAAGCAGCGTTATCAAGAGATGTCGCCGCCGAAATGCCACTGATTTTCGGCGGTGACGCCTCTGGATGACGCTGCTTGTCGGCGGCATTTTGGCGGTGATGCCCATTGACGTTGCCGCTTCTTGGCAGGATTTTGGCGGATGCTCGTCTGCCGGCCATGGTCCTTGGTGGCTCGTCATCCGATGCCCACCAGACGAAAAAGGTTTGGGACCACTGATCTAGTCATTGCTTAGTCCTGCTTGGAGTGCAGGGGACTGGACTGGATGACCTAGTGAGGTCCCTGATTGGGGAGGCTCTGGCATGACATGAGCACCCCCTGGTGGCAGACTGAAGAGAGCCACAGGGAGGGAAGTGATGTGGATGTGTGTTCTGGGTTCATGTCCTGATGCTCCTGCCTCCTTTGCTCTGACAGCTCCTGCTCCCCTGCCCAGGTTCTGTGACCAGCCCGCCTGGCCCAGCTCCCAGGCTCTGAGACACTCCCCCTCCCGCTGGTGCTCTATCTGATTCTTTACCATATCCCCACCCCTCAGGTTCACAGAGAAGGGGAACCTGGAGGTGCTGCTCTTCACCATCCAGAGCAAGATGCGTGCCAACAACCAGAAGGTGTATATACCACGCGAGGGCAAGCTGATCTCCGACATCAACAAGGTGAGGCAGCAGGGGGCAGGGTAGGGGTTGAGTAGGGGGTGCTTTCCCCTGACAGTCAGTGCTGGTCCCCCTCCTCCAACTCAGTGCTGGAGGGCTTTGCTTCTGGAGGTGTCATCTTTTGGATGTGATAGGAAACATCTCACCACCAGGCGAGGATCCCTGTACAAACAGCCCCCATGTTCCATCACAGAGGCAGCTGTGTCTTAGCGCCAGCTGAGGGATCCCTGTACAAACAGCCCCCGTGTCCCACCCCTGAGGCAGCTAGATCTCAGTGCCGGGCAAGGGATCCCTTTATAAACTACTATCCTGTCCCCCTCCCCTCGAGGTGGCTGCCTCTTAGTGTCAGAAGAGGGATCCCTGGGAGATGGTCATTGGTGCTGTCATTATTATTGGCCTGTGTTAGACGTCAACTCCCTGATGTAATTAACCCCCTTGCCCCCTGCAGGCCTGGGAACGGCTGGAGAAGGCGGAGCATGAGCGGGAGCTGGCACTGCGCAATGAGCTGATCCGCCAGGAAAAGCTGGAGCAGCTGGCAGCTCGATTTGACCGCAAGGCAGCCATGCGAGAGACGTGGCTGAGCGAGAACCAGCGCCTGGTGTCCCAGGTGAGTCCCAACCCCCAAGCCATGTGATTAGAACCCAGGACTCCTGACTCCCAGCCCCAACCCAATACACTACACCCCACTACCCTCCAGAGCTGGGGATAGAACCAGGAGTCCTGGCTCCCAGCCCAGTACTCTCTCCAGTAGATCACGCTACGTCTCGAGGCGGCTGGCTCCGTGGCCTGTGGGTGGGAGGAGCTGTGCAGTGACCCCTCGGCCAGCCCTGCCCCAGTATGATGCCTGCCCTCGCCCGCAGGATAACTTTGGTGTTGACATCTCGGCGGTGGAGGCAGCAGTGCGGAAGCATGAGGCCATTGAGACAGACATCGTGGCCTACAGTGAGCGTGTGCAGGCTGTGAATGCTGTGGCCACCGAGCTGGAGGCGGAGCGCTACCACGACATCAAGCGCGTGCTGGCCCGCAAGAACAATGTGGTGCGGCTGTGGGACTACCTGCGGGAGCTGGTGGCCTCACGCCGTGAGCGCCTGCTCCTCAACCTGGACCTGCAGAAGATGTTCCAGGACCTGGCTTACCTCATGGACTGGATGGAGGAGATGAAGGTATGGGAGGGCAGCCTGCCCAGGCTGGGCCGACACCATCTGGCACCACCAGGGGGCCCAGCTGTCTGGGGTAGGTGTCCCAGGTGTTGCTCTCTGCCAACCCCACCCCCAGGAGCTCCAGCAGGGGGAGGCGGAATGGCCAGCTGACCTTCCTCTTGGAAAGGATAAGGGGGTAAAGCTGGGAGAGCTACCAGCTCAGAGTCCGCAGAGGGGCTGGGGTGCATGGGGGTCAGTGGGGAAGATGGCTTTGAATGCCTGCAGTGGAGGGGAGGGAGCAGGGGACAGGGGTGCCGTAGAGCAGGGGGGAGTTCAGATTCCCTGGGTACTGTATCCTGTGCTGCAGGGAGCTGGGACCGTGGCCATATGCCCCAGTGCAGCCTGCTGCTGTGTCTGTCCCCTTGGTTGGGGTGAAGTGTGGGGGGTGCCTGGCTCCATCTGTAGGCGTACCCCTCCCCTGGCAGGGCCAAGGTATGGGCAGGTCTGGTGGGTGGGATTAGGGGGGCTCCCCATGCAGTCAACAGCCACCCATCCCTCTGCAGGGCCGCCTGCAGTCCCAGGACTTTGGGAAGCACCTGCACGGTGTAGAAGACCTGCTGCAGATCCATGCGCTGGTGGAGGCCGACATCGCCGTGCAGGCCGAGCGCATCAAGGCTGTTGGCACTGCTGCACAGAGGTTCACCATCCCTGGAGAAGGTAACTGCTCCACTTACACCACAGCTGGCCCTCACCCTCCATGTTCAGCTTCGCTGCATCCCAGGCCCCTACCTCATCCCCGCCCTTCCAAGTCCCAGCCCATGCTATGCTTGTTCCTTCATGTGCCAGTCCCTGCCAGGCTCCAGCCCCCACATCCCAGCCCTCAAGAGAACAGCTCAGAACCTAGCAGGGCTCTGGCAGAGGGTCCACAGCCAAGTTTGGGGTTCCCACATCTGCAGGGGGCAATGCCATAGCTGAAGCCACCCTGCCTGCTCTGTGCCTAGCCCTGACTCTATAGCCTGAGCAAAAGGGCCTTCCCTCCCTTTCTGCTCCCTGTGGGCCCCCTATTTGTCTCCTCTGCCTCATGGGCACTGGTGCCAGTGATTCTGGGCTCCTTTTGCCTCAGGACCCAAGGGTCAGGAGCCCCATGGCTCTTCCTGTGGGGTAGATGGCAGGGGAAAGGGGGGACAAGCAGGGATCTCATGTTGTTGCCTGATGTATTGATTATGTGGCTGATTTCATTTCCCCCAGTTAGCACTCTGCAATCTGGTAGGTTCTTGTCCCAAGACCAGGCCCAGTATCTCCAGAATTATTATTGGATTGGGAGCCCCCTGGCAGTAGCAGCAACGCTCAGACTCAGGGATGACCTTTGGTAATTGTAGGATTTTATTACCACAATGATCAGTCCAATAAATAAAATTATCCAAACAAGTAAAGTGAGATAATACAATGCTGTAAGTATGACCCACCCCAGTACCCGGGTGTACTCACCCTACCCTTGGGGAGAGCTCAGAAAGTTGAGACAGATCCTAGTGTGACTCTGGTGTGCCAGTGGAGAACTCCAGTGGCTCTCCCTAAGACCAGGTGTTTTGTAGGCCTTTGGTGCATATGAATAAATAACTCCACCCTCTTTTACTATCTTGACTTCCTCACCCTCCTCAAGTTGGGGTGTCCCATAAGTTACTCGATTAGTTAGTTCAAACTTAGTAGCATACACATCAATTAAATTACTATAGTTACCTGTGGTTAGGCATCTACCAATGTTTCCCTCCAAAAATACCCTAAACTGGTGCAAACTGCCTTCTTGCAGGTACTTGTCAGCAGTTTTCAACACTTGTGATTATTACAAAACAAGTAAAACAAAATCTTATGCTATCTTGTAACTTAAGGTCCCCGTTGATTTACTTACTTATGCTAACCTATTAAGCAACTACTCTTATGCAGGTTATTAGGCCTTGTAGGTATGGTAATAGCTTAAGTTATTCTTATAGGTCTATGCCACTAAGTCTCTTGCGTTTCTGCATTGCTATTCGTATCCTTTACCTTAAAATCAACCTGTGGGCTACAACCTCCACATCCCCCCACAGGATACAAGCCGTGTGACCCCGAACTGGTGCAGGAGCGGGTGGACATGCTAGAACTATGCTACCAGGAGCTGGTTGAGCTGGCAGGCAAGCGCCGGGCCAAGCTGGAGGAGTCACGGCGCCTGTGGAAGTTCTTCTGGGACATGGGTGAGGAGGAGGCCTGGATCCGGGAGCAGGAGCAGATCCTGTCGTCGGATGATTTCGGCAAGGATCTGACCAGTGTGCTGCGCCTCATCAGTAAGCACAATGCCTTCCGTGATGAGATGAGCGGCCGCTATGGACCCCTGCAGCACACCACAGCCCAGGGCCAGAGCCTGGTGCGTGAGGGGCACTTTGGGGCATGCGAGGTGGCCGAGCGCATCCGGGAGATCGAGGAGCAGTGGCAACACCTGGAGGCGCTGGCAGGCGAGCGGGAGCGGCGCCTGCATGAGGCCTCCAGCCTCTACCAGTTCCAGGCCGATGCCGACGACATGGAGGCCTGGCTCATGGATGCCCTGCGGCTGGTGTCCAGCCCGGAGGTGGGCCATGATGAGTACTCTACCCAGAGCCTGGTCAAGAAGCACAAGGATGTGGAAGAGGAGATCCAGAACCACCGGCCCGCCATCGCTGCATTACATGAACAGGCCCAGAGCCTGCCGCCCGCCTTTGCCCATGCACCCGAGGTGGCCGGGCGCCTGCCCACTGTGGAGCAGCGCTACCAGGAGCTGGCCGCCCTGGCTGAGCGCCGCAAGCAAGATCTGCAGGACGCCCTCAACCTCTACAAGATGTTCAGCGAGGCAGATGCCTGTGGGCTGTGGATTGGTGAGAAGGAGCAATGGCTGCATGCCATGGAGATTCCTGAGAAGCTGGAGGACCTGGAGGTGGTGCAGCAGAGGTGAGTGGGGGCTGACCAGGCCCGCATGTACCACCTGGCCCAGCCTCGTCAGGCCCACACCCCGCTGTCCCTTGCAGCCAGCGAGTAACTGTGGCCCTAGCCCCCTTCCCTGTCTCCCAGCTATCTGTGTGGTGGGACATCCCAGAATGCATTGCTCCTCCCTTTGTGCTGCTCTGTCTGTCCCCACTTAGGCACCATGAGGGAACAACCTGGATTTTCCCAGCATGCACTGGGGCACATATGCTCAGGCAGCCCCTTGTAGCCAGTCAGTAGCCATGTGTGCTCTTGGCAGCGGCCCAGCTTGCCCTGCAGCCTCTCCCTGGAACCAGGGTGTTGGTGGGGACGGAGCCCCTAATGGGGTCAGTGGAACTGGCATAGCCGATCCCCCTTCCCTCCCCTTGGGCATGTGATGGGGCATCCTAGAATGCATTGATTCCCCATGATGCTCTGACTGCTATAACCATGCTGAGGCCCTATGGTCTGTACTGGGGGGAGTATGAGGGGCTGGCTCTCTAGGGCAAGAGAGGGGTTGAGTGCATTATCGACCTGTATCTCCGGGTCTGCAGGTTTGAGACACTGGAGCCTGAGATGAATAACCTGGCTTTGCGCATCGCGGCCATCAACCAGATTGCTGGGCAGCTGCTGAGCACTGACCACCGCAACAAGGAGAGCATTCAGGCCACACAGGAGCAGCTCAACAGCAGGTCAGAGCGGGAGGGCAGGTGGCTCAGCGCTGGGGGAAGATGGGGTGGGCAGGTGGCTCAGCGCTGGAGGGAGATGGGGAGGGCAGGCGGCTTGGCGCTGAGGGAAGTGGGGAGGGCAGGTGGCTCGGCGCTGAGGAAAGTGGGGAGGGCAGGTGGGTCAGTGCGGGGGGAAGATGGGGATGGCAGGTGGCTTGGCGCCGTGGGGAGATGGGGTGGGCAAGCGGCTCAGTGCCGGGGAGAGATGGGGAGGGCAGGCGGCTTGGCCCCGGGGAAGTGGGGGTGGGTGGAGAGAGCATGCTGCTTGGTCCTGGGGGTGGGGGAAGGCAGCTAAGCGTCGGTGGGTGCGTGTGGGGTTCTGACTGACCCATGGGGATGAGGAGGACTCTTGGGGGATCTGCATCCAGCGGCAGGCATTGGGGCTCTGGGGAGGGCTTCCTTTGGCAGCCCCAATGTGGGATCGGCAGCTCCAGGGTCGTCAGTGGGGACAGGCCCCGTACCTACCTCCCTGTCCCCTTGCCCAGGTGGGAGCGGTTCTGCACTCTGGCCGAGCAGAAGAAGGCTGCACTGACCTCGGCCCTGAACATCCAGAACTACTACCTGGAGTGCAATGAGACCAAGTCCTGGATGAGGGAGAAGACCAAGGTGATCGAGTCGACGCAGGAGTTGGGCAACGACCTGGCGGGCGTCATGGCATTGCAGAGGAAGCTGGCGGGCATGGAGCGGGACCTGGAGGCCATCCAAGGCAAGGTGTTGGACCTGCAGGGGGAGGCAGCCACGCTGGCAGCTGAGCACCCAGGCCAGGCAACGCCCATCCTAGACCAGCTTGCGGACATCAAGGCCGTGTGGGCCGAGCTGCGTGAGACCATGCGGCGGCGCGAGGAGTCGCTGGGGGAGGCCAGCAAGCTGCAGGGCTTCCTGCGCGACCTGGACGACTTCCAGGCTTGGCTGTCGCGGACGCAGACGGCTGTGGCCTCTGAGGATGTGCCGGCCACCCTGGCCGAGGCTGAGCAGCTGCTGAGCCAGCACGAGAACATCCGTAATGAGATTGAGCACTACAAGGACGACTACCAGAGCATGCGGGCCATGGGCCAGGAGGTGACCCAGGGCCAGACCGATGCCCAGTACATGTTCCTGCAGCAACGCCTGCAGGCCCTGGACACTGGCTGGAAGGAGCTGGGCCAGATGTGGGAGAACAGGCACCACCTGCTGTCCCAGGCCTATAGCTTCCAGCTCTTCCTGCGGGACACCAAGCAGGTGGAGGGTGTGCTCAGCAACCAGGTGAGGCTGGGGTGACTGGCATGCCTGGGGGGAGGCTGGTTCCTCTGCTAGAGCTAGGACAGGCCCATGCAACCCAGTATCCCACCCCCGTCTCTGGCCCGGATCAGACCCACGGGCCCATCCCATCCAGTATTCCCCCCCACATCTGATCAGTCTCCTAGACCTATCCAGCTTGGTATTCCCCCTCCATCCCCCGATTCCAGTTGCCCCAGACCCCCACCCAAATTCCCATCACTGTATTAGTCCCCCAGGACCTCCAATCGCCCCATCCCCACTCACCCCTAGCAGTGTCAGTACCTCTCCATCCCACTGGCCCCTAGTTTCCGCCCTTGGGATCTCCATTTCACACAGGGCAGGGGCCTGGGACATGGGCCAAGCCATGCCCAGTGCCATGCCTGCATGCGGCTCGCCCTTGCAGGAGTATGTGCTGTCCCACACTGAGATGCCCAGCACCCTGCAAGGGGCAGAGGCTTCCATTAAGAAGCATGAAGATTTCATGACCACCATGGAGGCCAACGGGGAGAAGATCAAAGGGCTGGTGGATGCCGGGCGGAAGCTGATTGTCGGGGACAGCGTCCATGCAGACAAAGTCCAGGAGAAGGTTGACTCCATCGATGGCAGGTGAGAACTCAGCCCTCCAGGGGCTTCTGGGAACCCTGTTGTGTCACTGTTGTCTGGGTTCTATCCCTACCCTAGGAAGGGATGTGGGGGTCTAGGGGGTTAGAGCAGAGAGTCTGGGTTCCATCCCCAGCTCTGTGATTTAGGACTGCTCTCCTTCCCCTGGAGTTACAAAAGGGAGGACAATACTGAGATTAACGATTGTGATGAGCTAGGAGCTCCTCCCTTGGCCAGAGCTAGGCAAACCTGCCCCAGGAGGTCAGAGCAGCCTGTGGGACAGATCTCAGCTTGCCGTGTTCAGAGAGTACAAGTTGCTAGTGCCTGATGCAGTGGGGAGTCTTCACGAGCCAAGGCAGTCCTGGGGCTATGACATACAGAGGGCAGGCCCCATCTCACCCTGCAGATGAGTGTCCCATGAGCCTCTGCTTTCCCTGCCCAGGCACAAGCGGAATCGGGATGCCGCCAATGAGCTATTGCAGCGGCTACGGGATAACCAGGAATTGCAGCACTTCCTGCAGGACTGCCAGGAGGTGAGTGGGGTGGGGGCCCGGGGGATGCGAGGGAGGGGCAAAGGGGCCAGGGGGCTGGAGATCCTTACTCTGTCCTCTGCCTCCCCACCAGCTCACCCTGTGGATCAATGAGAAGATGCTGACAGCCCAGGACATGTCATATGACGAGGCCCGCAACCTGCATACCAAGTGGCAGAAGCACCAGGCCTTCACGGCTGAGCTGGCTTCCAACAAAGACTGGCTGGACAAGATCGAGAAGGTGGGGGAGGCTGGGGTATGGCAAACTGTGGACCACCCCATGGCTGCACCCAAACACTATGGCCCTGTCCCCTTGCCATGGACTCACCACTGGGGCTCTGCACCAGCATCAGAGATTTGCCCCTTCACAGTGGACTTGCCACAGCATCATGAACCCAACTCCATGGCCACTCCCCAGTGCTATGGACCTGCTCCGTGGCTCTGCCCCCTCTCCATGGACTCGTTACCACAGCCTCGCCCTAAGGCCAAGGCTCTGCCTCCACAGTCCCACCCCTTGCCATGGATCCTCTCACCCATGGACCCTCCCTCTTCTGGTCCCAGAGATGCTGGGGTGTCAGCAGGGCGCCCAGGACTTGTCCCACCAGTTGGGTTGTCTGGGCATGACTGAGCGGGGGAGCTGGGCCCACTGGACTCTGCTCCTCCTGCCTCACACTGAGCCCCCTGCTGGGATAGGGCTGGCCAGGCCCCTGGAGCAGTGGGGCTGGGTGTTAATAACCCACTGAGATGAATGGGGCAGATCCCGCCTCTCAGAGCCATTGTCTCAGGATCCCTGCAGACTCCATGTGACTGTGATCACATGACTCCAGGAGGCGGGGTACAGGGCTGTAGCAACTTGGCCTTCATCTGAGTTTGGCAATGCCTGCTGGGGCCCAAAGACCCTGCAGCACGCACAGGGCCCCATCCCTCTAACTAGTGCTCTGGGTCCCTGATAGGAGGGGCAGCAGCTAATGGTGGAGAAGCCGGAGCTGGAGCCAGTGGTAAAGGAGAAGCTGGGCAGCCTCCACCAGCTGTGGGATGAGCTGGAGTCCACCACCAAGACCAAGGCCCAGTGCCTCTTTGATGCCAACCGGGCTGAACTCTTCACCCAGAGCTGCTCTGCCCTGGAGGCCTGGCTGGCTGGGTTGCAGGCCCAGCTCCAGTCTGATGACTATGGCAAGGACCTGACCAGCGTCAACATCCTGCTGAAGAAGCAACAGGTCTGGGATGCCGGGTACAATAGAGGGGAGGGCAGCCTAGATTCTTGGGGTGAGGGATGATGGGCTCCAAAATGACCCAAAATTCCAGGTCCCAAAGGGCTGTGAGATATGGCAGATCCTGGCCCTCTGACCCTCTCAATTCCAGACCCGTTCTCCTATTTCCAAGGCTTTGGGTATCCCCCGGCAGAGGGACCCTGCACCATTGGCCACCGCACTGGAGAACCCTAGGCTGGCCTCGTCCCTGACACCATCCCCTCCATGCACCATGGCTCAGAGGTGGGACTGATTGCTTGCAGGATCCCCAAGCACCATGGCTGCATCAGTGAGGAGAAGGGCTGTTCCCCTTGGGGTGGGGCTCTCTGCTGGAGTCCCCCAGGCTGTAACACTGTCCTCTGCCCCTCAGATGCTGGAGAACCAGATGGACGTGCGGGAGAAGGAGGTGGAGGCCATCCAGTCGCAGGCGCTGGCCCTGAGCCAGGAGGACACCAATACAGCCGAGGTGGAAGGCAAGTTCCGGGCAGTGGAGGAGAAGTTCTTGAACTTGCGGGGCCCGCTGAAGGAGCGCTGCCACAAGCTGCTGGCCTCCAAGGAGGAGCACCAGTTCAACCGCGACCTAGAGGACGAGATTGTGAGTCCCAGGCAGCGCTGCCATGGGGGAGAGGATGGGAAATGGGGCCCAGAGAGAGTAGATGGGAATGAGATCCAGCCCCAGAGGCTGCTGCCTTTTACTCCATGGGCCTCAGCCTAGAATTACAGGATTGCAGAGCCCCACTGCTGCACCCAGCACTCCCCCATACCAGGGAGCAGGGTCGGGGGCATCTCCAGCAGGCCACTGTGCCCCCTGGACAGTATTGGAGCTGAATGATGGGTCCCTGTCAGGGACTAGCACTAAGACCTGGGTCTCTAACGGGACAGATCCGAGGCTCAGTTATGGAGCCACACTGCCTTTCAGAATGAATGTGCTGGATCTTTGGGCTTGGCTATGCTGCAGCACTCCGCACGCCCCTCCAGAACCAGAGACAGAGCCCCCCTCCCAGGGCTGGGGGAGAACCCAGGAGTCCTGATCCCAGCCCCCCTGTTCCAGCCCACTACACCTCATGCCCCTCCCAGGGCTGGGGGAGAACCCAGGAGTCCTGATCCCAGCCCACTACACCTCATGCCCCTCCCAGGGCTGGGGGAGAACCCAGGAGTCCTGATCCCAGCCCACTACACCTCATGCCCCTCCCAGGGCTGGGGGAGAACCCAGGAGTCCTGACTCCCAGCCCCCCTGTTCCAACCTACTACACCTCATGCCCCTCCCAGGGCTGGGGGAGAACCCAGGAGTCCTGACTCCCAGTGTTCTGGTGCTGCTGAACAAATAGAGCCCTCACTGGCTAAGTGTGAGTCTCCATCCCCCTCCAGTGGCCAGTCCCCGCTACACCTGCCGGTGACGCCCTTTAGCTTCAGCAGTGGGGCTCTGTGCAGCATGTGTGGGGGTCCCACCCTGGCTGGTGACAAGTGGATGGGGTCGGGGGTCAGGCTGGGTCCCCGGGATGGACTTTTGCGTGGAAGGGAAAAAAAATTTAAACTGGGAAATTTAATCCCCCACCCTGATACTCAGACTGCAATGTTGAAGGGGAGGGGCTGCCAGGTTTGAGGCTGCCCATGCATGGACCCCCTTGCAGTCCCTGTCCCATGCAACATCCCCCACTCTGTGTGCTCTCTGTGCAGCCCCCATGCATCCCTCTACCCTGCACACCTCCCATGCAGTCCTCCATGCATCCCCCACCCTGTACAGCTCCCTATGTGCTCCCCCCATGAAACCCCCATGCATCTCCCACCCTGCACAGTTCTCCCTGGATCCCCACCATGTGCCCCTCATGTGCCCCTGACTCTGCTCCACATTGTGTTTTCAGCTGTGGGTGAGGGAGCGGATGCCCATGGCCATTTCCACCGACCATGGCAAGGACCTGCCCACCGTTCAGCTGCTGATAAAGAAGAACCAGGTGTGGTGCCAGGCCGGGGAGGGACTCGGGGGCTGGAGTCTGCTCACCCCACTCAGTGCCAGAGGTGCTCCTTGGCTCACACGGGGTTGACAAGGCAGGAGTACAGGATTGGGGGCAGGGGGAATATGAAAGGAGGAGGGGGTGGGGGAGAGTTGGCACTGGAGGGGGATGAGTAGAGGTGAATTAGGGGGAGGGTCAGAAGAGTGGTGAGGCCTGGGGGTGGACGTACCATGACCCTCCACTTCCTCTCTGCTCCCAGGCTCTACCAAAAGAGCAGTCTGAAGGCAGGGGAGGGTCAGGAGTTGTGGGGCTCAGCATAGGGGAGAGGATGATGGCCACACTCTGACCCCCCCTTGCCCATGATCCCTGCCCCAGACCTTGCAGAAGGAGATCCAGGGCCATGAGCCACGGGTGGAGGAGCTGCTGGGGCGGCGGGCAGGGCTGGTGCGCTGCGGGCCCGTGGAGCGGGTGGAAGAGCTGCGAGAGGCCTGGCGGGAACTGAGGCACCAGGCGGAGCTGCGGCACCAGCGCCTGGAGCGGGCACACGCTGCCCAGCAGTTCTACTTCGATGTGGCTGAAGCCGAGGCCTGGATGGGCGAGCAGGAGCTGCACATGATGTCCCAGGAGAAGGCCAAGGTCTGGGGGAAAGGGAGTGGAACCCCCCCTCCCCATGGGAACCAGGTGTACCCCTCCACCCACTGGGTGCCCGTCCTTTGCAACTGTTGTGCACGATGTCCCAAGAAAAGGCAAAGGTGTGCAGGGGGCACAGAGCCCAGCCTGCCCCACCCCCTCTCCGCCTCTGAGAGCCCCCTTGCTCCCCGATACCCATGGGAGCTGGGGTGCCTCTCGCTCGCTGGGTGCCATCCCCTGGACACAGAAACTACACATGATGTCTCAGGAGAAGGCTGAAGTCTGGGGTCATGGACCTCACGCTGCTTCTGGATGTCTTGCATCCACCCTGACCCCCACACACCTGTAAAAACCAGTGGACCTGTAAGAGCTGAGTGATCCTCAGCCTGACCACTGGCCCAGGAGCTGGGGACAGCCCTGGCCACCCACTCCCTTTGCCCTGCATCCTGGCACCCGCGTTGATCTCCCCCACCCCCCCATTGTCCCAGTGTCATGTCACCCTCCATCCCTCTGTGACGCCTGGTGTCTGGCATGCACAGGATGAGCTGATTGCCCAGGCCATGGTGAAGAAGCACCTGGTGATGGAACAGGCGCTGGATGACTACGCCCAGACCATCCACCAGCTCTCCAACCAGAGCCGCGACATGGTGGCCAGTGAGCACCCAGAGAGGTAAGACCCCTGGTGCCCCTTCCCCCCCACAGGGGGCACAGATCCAGGTCCCCTGGCCCTGTGCTACTTGGGGGCAGTGAGTTCATAGCATCCCATGGGTTGCCAGGAGCCCAGTCCAAAGCCCCATCCTTCTGCCCCACTGAGCCCAAGTTGTCCCCTCAGCTGGGCCTGAGCCCAGCTGAATGCTGCTTGTGCCTGCATCACAGAACTTATGGCCCGACGCTCTCTGCCCAGACACCACGCGCCATGGCTGCGCATGGAGAGAGGGGCACCGTGGCTGTCCAGGGGAGATCAGATCTGGAACCTACAGTCCCTCTTGCTTGAGATAGAGGTGGGAACTCCCTTAGCAACATGGCCCCCTTCCTCCTGTTTGGTATGGCCTGCCCCAACGCTGGCACAGTTGAGCATGGCATGGCCCATTCCAGCACAGCCCCTACAGCATGGGACCCCCCAGCATCTTGGGCAGTGCATTAGCCCCAGGGCTTTCCCAGCTCTTGGGCCCCTGCTCCCTGGTAGTGCTGCCACTTCCAGTTGGCGAGAGGCAGGCACCGCCCTGTGGGTCAAGTGGCTCTTCCCCCTGCAGTGAGCGGCTCACCCTGCGCCAGGGACAGGTGGACAAGCTGTATGCCAGCCTGAAGGACCTGGCAGAGGAGCGGCGGGGGAAACTGCAGGAGCACCAGCGCCTCTGCCAGCTCAAGCGTGACGTGGATGACCTGGAGCAGTGGATCTCAGAGCGCGAGGTGGTGGCTGCCTCCCACGAGCTGGGGCAGGACTACGAGCATGTCACTGTGAGTGCCCGGTGCTGAGCAGGGGAGCTAGGCTGGTCCCTTCTGGACCATGTCAGTCTGAAGTGGGCTAGACTGGTCCATGCTGAGCTATCCTGCTCTGTACTGAGTGATACTGGTCAGTCTGGACTGAGATAGACTTGTCCATGCTGAGCCATTCCAGTCTCCGCTAGGCTGGACTCCTGTGCAGTCTGGTGCCAGAGCCTGGCTGGCTACCCGGTGTGGCATAGCCTCTGTGCAGCACTAGCCAAGGTAGCCCTACATGGAGCCCAGCTGGGGCAGCCTCATGCGCCTGGGGCCCATCACCTCCCTCAGTGCCTCTCCTACCCCTCAAGCCTGTTCTTTCTCCTGTCTGCCCTTTCCTGACCCCCTCCAAACCCTCTCTCCTACTCCCCCGAGAGCTGGGTCCCATCACTGCCCCCAGCAGGGCCTGTGGCCTCTCTGACCCTTCTCTTTCCCCAGATGCTGCGGGACAAGTTCCGGGAGTTCTCCCGTGACACCAGTAACATCGGGCAGGAACGCGTGGATGCCGTGAACCTGCTGGCGGACGAGCTGATCTCGTCAGGGCACTCGGAGAATGCCACCATTGCCGAGTGGAAGGACGGGCTCAATGATGCCTGGGCCGACCTGCTGGAGCTCATCGACACCCGCAGCCAGATGCTGGCAGCTTCCTACGAGCTGCACCGCTTCTACCACGACGCCCGCCAGACGCTGGCCCAGGTGCAGCACAAACAGAAGCAGCTGCCTGACGAGGTGGGGCGTGACCTGAACACAGCCGAGGCCATGCAGCGCATGCACTCAGCCTACGAGCATGACATCCAGGCACTCAGCGCACAGGTACTGCCAGCCACAGGGGAGAGGGGGATGGCGGCAGGGTCTATGGGAGCGGGAGGGGAACTGTGTGGGATGGGGAGGGGCTGTGGGATAGGATCTGGTGTGGGGAAGGAGAGGGGAGCAGGGGAGGCTGGGAGCAGAATCTGGGGGTTTGGGACAGGGGAGAAGAGTAGGATGGGACAAGAGCACAGGGCATGGGGTAGGGAAAGGGAGATGGGCAGGAAGGAGTTTGGGGCAGTGTCAGAGATTCCTCTCTCTACACACATTTCCCCGAGTGGGGTGGGGCAGGATGCCACTCTGACCTCCGGCTCCCCAGGTGAAACAGGTGCAGGAGGATGCGAAGCGGCTGCAGAAGGCCTACGCAGGTGAGAAGGCTGATGACATCCGGCGGCATGAGCAGGCCGTGAGTGAAGCCTGGGCCGAGCTGCTGAGCAGCAGCCAAGGCCGCCGGCAGCTGCTGCTCGACACCGTGGACAAGTTCCGCTTCTTCAAGATGGTGCGAGACCTGATGCTGTGGATGGACGGGGTGCACCTGCAGATTGACGCCCAGGAGAAGCCCAGGTGAGCAGGGCACCCCCAGAGCACAGACTGGGATAGCCCAGCCCAGACTGGGATAGCCCAGTGTAGGTCAATATAGACCAGCCTAGCTCACCCAGCCTAACAGAGACCGGGATGGCTCAGTTTGGACCAGACTGACCAGTATTGCCCAGTATTGACCAATATAGCTCAGCGTGGCCCAGTCTATCCCAGTTCAGACTGACATGGCCCAGCACATACCAGTATAGCTTAGGACAGACTGGCCAGGCCTCCACCCCAGCCAGTATGGGCTAGTGGATACAGGTCTGGAGACTGGAGGGCATCGCCTGAGCCCAGCAAGCCAGTAGGGAGTGGGGGTCTGTTTGCCAGCTCAGCCATGCTGCAGGGTATCTCCTTCTCCTCGTGCCCCAGGGACGTGTCCTCAGCTGACCTGGTCATCAAGAACCACCAAGGGATCAAGGCCGAGGTGGAGGCCCGGACGGACAGCTTCAATGCCTGCATAGCCATGGGCACTGCACTGCTGGACAAGGGCCACTACGCTTCTGACAAGGTGAGACCGCCCAAGCGACACCACACCCATGCCCCTGCCACCCCAGTACTGCCCTGTGACACTGCCCCCAGGTGTTGTCTGGCCCGGGTGTCTTGGGTCCCCTCTAGTTCGTACTTTAACCTCTGTGCTGGGATCCAGGTCAGGATCCTCTCCAGTGTGTTCCCAAGTCATCCCCCAAAATGCCCCTCTCCTCTGTGGGGTTTACGTCCCCCATTGTGATCCATTCCTCACCCTCCAATCATTTGACTGGGCCCTAGTTCCTAGCAGTGGGACTATGTGACCAATACAAGTGTGGTGGTTCACCCAGAGTGGGCCCCCCACATTCATGAGCTAGCCTCTCTGCTCAGATTTCAGAGAAGCTGGCCCAGCTGCAGGAGCGGCGCAAGGAGATTGGAGACCGGTGGCAGGAGAAGATGGACTGGCTGCAGATTGGTTAGTGAGGAGAAGGGGCAGGGAAGGGAGGGGACTGTGTGTGTCAGGAGGGCACCAAGGAGGGAAAGGGGCAGCAGCACAGGTATAGGGTTGAATCTGACGTGGTAGGGTGCAGAGGGGTGCAGTGGGGAGGTCAGAACTCCTGGGTTCTATCCCCAGCACCATGAGAGGAATGGGGTCTAGTGGGTTGCTGGGGGCTGGCAGCTTAGAATTCTGGGCTCCTGTCCCCGGCACTGTCCCACCCATCTGAGCTGTCCCCCTGCAGTTATGGAGGTGCTGATGTTCGGGCGTGACGCCAGCATGGCTGAGGCCTGGCTGTCCAGCCAGGAGCCCATCGTGCGCTCAGCTGAGCTGGGCGGGAACGTGGACGAGGTGGAGAATCTCATCAAGAGGCACGAGGGCTTCCAGAAGTTGGCCGCTGCCTGGGAGGAGCGCTTCCTGGCACTAGAGAAGCTCACCACGGTGAGAGCCCTGCCTGGGGTTGGGGGGCCCTTGGTGTGTGCCCGGGGCAGGGGTGCTGCACCCCCACATGTGGCCTTCTGAGGCCCTTGGCTGTGCCTTGGTGGGAAACTGCCCACCCACACAGCTCCCTGTGCTGTTCCCGAGCCCTGGCCCGGGGTGGGGATGTCTCCATGGGCCTGAGGTAGTGCTGGGTTTGCCACAGAGGCCATCAATTGAAACTAAGACCTGAGACCCACCCAGCTTAGTGAATGGAGCCTCCAATGGGTGTATTTGTGTTGAGTCTGTATGATGGATCAGAACCAGAACCCTGGATCTGGACGCCTGCCCTGGAGCGGGTCTGAGTTCTGCCCCTTCAGCCTATCTGCCAGGCCAATCAGAGCCAGATTCCCAATCCTGAAGCACCTTTCACTCTGAGGAGGTGTCAATTCCAGCTTTGCCCCTCAGGGCCTATCTTGTATAGGTCAGAACCAGAACCCCTGGACCCTCTTGAGTTGTGGGCAGCTCTGCCACTGTGGCTTATCTCTTACCAAATGGATCAGAACTGGAATCCCAGTTCAGAATGCCTTGGCACTGGGGGCAGGTTCCCAGCTCTGCCCCTGGGCGCCCACCTTGATATGGATCAGACCCAGACCCAGACCCTGGTCTGGCTCCTCTGGGTTGGTGTCCTATGGAACTGCCACTCCTCACCCTAAGCTCTGCACTGTGCCATGTGGAAGCATGCCCCTGGCCTGTGTGTCCAGCCTGGGGGCCTTGTCAGGAGGGACTGGGCTGTTCATCTCTGTGTGCCCCTCTCCCCTGCAGCTGGAGGAGAAGGAGCGGCTGAGGCAGGAGGAGGAGGAGAGGAGGAAGAAGCGGCCTCCAACACCACCTGAGCCAGAGCTGGAGGTCACGGTGCAGCCAGTGCTGCTCCCTGACAGCCAGCAGGAACCAGGACTGAGCAATGCTGACGGGTGAGAGCAGGGCCCGGCCTGGAGCACCAGCATCAAGGGGAGGACAGCATGGGGGAAGAATGGGAAGGGGTCCTGGCATCAGGGGAGGAGGGTGGCATGGGGAAGCACAGGCTGGCAGGGAAGTCCCAGTAATGGGGGGTACATCCTGGAGTGGCAGCAAAGTTGGTGGTGGTCCTTAGAATCATAGAACATCAGGGTTGGAAGGAACCTCAGCAGGTCATCTAGTCCAACCCCCTGCTCAAAGCAGGGCCAATCCCCAGATAGATTTTTGCCCCAAATCCCTAAATGGCCCCCTCAAGGATTGAGCTCACAACCCTGGGTTTAGCAGGCCAATGCTCAAACCACTGAGCTATCCTACCCCCTTCTCATGGGTCTCCACCACCAGCCTCCAATGCTCACTCTTGTCCGATTTCTCCCCCCAGGACTTCCACTCTGCAAACCCATCTCCCGGAGCTGCCTGCTGTGAATGGGATCTACCCTGACTCCGAGTCCCCCCAGGTAATGCAGCTCCCCCAGATGCAGCCCCGCAGCCAGGGCTGCCTTGGGACCAGAAGGGCCCACAGATAGCAGCTGGGCTAAGGTTCCCAATTCTGGAACAGGGCATGTGTGTGAGGAGAGATACCAGCCTCTGCCACCTTCAGCCCCATCCACTCCATGTTACAGCTCGGACTCCTGGGTTCTGTCCCCAGCTCTGGGAGGGAAGTAGGGTCTGGAGGGGGTAATCTGGGCTGGTGGGGCAGAGCCTGGAGAGGCGGACGGCTCCCCCAGGCAGGAGGAATCCCTGTCACAGACCTGTTCTGTCCATCCAGATGCCCGAGATGGCGGAGGTGACAAGCGGAGCACGGCTGGATGCATTGGCTGAGGAGAAGGAGCACAGCCCTGCCCCCTCGCCCAAGGCCCGCACCAAGCTGCCAGCACTCACCCCTGAGCCTGCCCATTCAGCCACGCTGCCGCTCCGGTCACCAGACCCCACTTCCCAGGAGCACCTGGAGGGGGCACTGTGCCGCAAGCAAGAGATGGAAGCCCAGGGCAAGAAGGCAGCTAACAGGTGAGAGAAGCTCTGCCCCTTCCTGGACTGGGGGAGCCTGGGGACCACCTGCCAGGGCCTTCGAGGTAGAGCTCTGCGGCTGTGTCATGTTGCCCAGGGCCCTGGATGGTGTCACTGATGGCTGTGTGCTCCACCTCCCACCCCTCCCGCCTGCACTGATGGCTCAATCCTACCCCTGGTCCCCTTGTGGTGATGGCTCTGTGCTCCCCTGCCAGCTGTGCTGATGGCTCTGAGCAGTTCCCTCTCCCTGTGGCTGTTCTGACTGCTCTGTGCTTCCTCCCAAGGTCCTGGCAGAACGTGTACTGTGTCCTGCACAAAGGCAGCCTAGGCTTCTACAAAGACGCCAAGAATGCCAGCCATGGCGTCCCCTACCATGGCGAGGTGCCCATCAGTCTGCAGGGGGCGCAGTGCAACGTGGCACTAGACTACAAGAAACGCAAGCATGTCTTCAAGCTGGGGTAGGAGCGGCCTCTGTGGCAGACACACAGGGTGGGCAGTGGAGGGACTGCAGTCCACCAGTGCAGGGGAGGAGGGAACGCAGTGGAGGGGACTGTGTCAGTATGAGAAGGAGGGGACCTGGTGGAGGGGATAGGCTGAAGGGAACAGGGCACAAAGCAGGGTTTGGCTCAGCCATGGGGAGGTGACATAACCTGTGGGTTTTTTCCTCTCTGCAGGTTGAATGACGGCAAAGAGTATTTATTTCAGGCCAAGGATGAGGTGAGTCCCTTATGCACCAGGGCGCTGCTTGCCCTGTCCACATGAGGGCATCCTTGGCCTCTGAGCTCCTCCTAGTGCTCCTAGGTTTACATGTGTGCATGCGTGTAACTCACACACCTCCTGAGTGTGGTGCTGGCACCTAGACCACTTAGAGATTAGTGAGTCTGCTACAGCCTTTGCTAATGGCCATGTGGCTTTTAGCTCATGCAGTAGAGGCTCATGCACTAAGCTCCAGAGGTCCCAGGTGGGATAAGTCGGTGTTACACGCACACGCTGCCACCCGCCTGGGGATCCAAGTCTGCCATGCTGTAATGTCTGTCTTTCTAGTGGAGGAGGTCTCGAAGGGGCAGAGAGGGCTAACCCCACAGCCCCTCCTCCATGCACCTGGGTTACAGGTTACAGGACTCTCCCAGTCCTTCAGCCATGCTCGCCAGTGTTCTGGACCTTCTACCTTGCCCCATTCCAGCCCTAGAGCCCTCCCCCAGATATCCCTGCCCACTCTGCCCTGTCCCCTACCATCCTGAGTTGCATGCTTCCTGTGCTCCACCCTCTCCCAGTCCCTTTGCCTCCTCAGCTCTGAATCCTGGGCCCTACCCCAGAGCTCTGCCCAACTCTGTCCCCTCCCAGACTCCCAGATCCACCCTGTCTGTGGCCCAAAGTCCCACCCCTCTGCCTTGCCAACCCCTCCTGGTGCCCCGCCTCCTCCCAGAGCCAGTGCCCTGCCCTCTCTGTGCTCCGGTTCCCTGCCCCAACCCGCAGCTGACAGCTCCTTCTCATTCCCCCAGGCTGAGATGAGCACCTGGATGCGGGTGATCAATGCCTCGGTGGCCTGGACCCCAACGCCTCAGCAGAACACGGAGGACCTGTCCTCACTCACTGGCAAGGGCATGACACGGGCCATGAGCATGCCACCCGTGTCCCCCAACAGTGCTGCTGAGGTCTCCGTGGCCCTGCGCAGCAAGGACGGCAAGGAGAAGGACCGAGAAAAGAGATTCAGCTTTTTCAAGAAGAAGCAATAGGGTCTGGGGGGCTCGCTACTGGAGGACCTGCCGGAGGGGCACTGCCCGGCTATTTAATCCATGGAACTGATGGAAGGACACGGGATGGGACAAGGGGCTCTGCACGGGGGAGCAGGCTCTGGGCTCCAGACGGATTGGAGCAGGGAGTGGAACTCTGGGTCCTGGTTGGGGATGCTGCATTTTAGATTGGTAGCTGTGCTAATGTGACAGTTTGAACCAACCCTTCCACCCTGGGAGCCGTTGAGGGGATCCCTGCTGACTCCCCCATACACTGGGGAATGCTGGAGTTGCTGGAATGCATCAGTCATGAAGCCAAGCTGGGCAGAACCTCTCTGTGATCTTGCACCAGTGCAGGGGAGGAGCAGCATTAGGGTTGCCAGGCTGTGGGGGAAGGGTATTTAGATTGCCAGGACACAGGAATGGTAGGGGAGGGGCATTTGGGCTGATGCACAAGTGGGGGCATGTTTGACTTGCTTTACTCCCTCCCCTCTCTCTGATCCATGAACCTTCTCTCCTTGCTGCCCCCCATCTCCCAGAGCTGCCCTTGTGTGGAGTGATACATCTTCCCCCACCCCTTTCCTACAGCTGCTCTACATTAGCAGATCCTGTGGCAGGGTCCCTGGTGTATCTGTACCTCAGTGAGGCCCCCACCCCTGTTGCCCCTGCTTTGCAGACAGCTGCATCCTAGCAGGGACGCTGCGGCTGAGCTGGACAGGATGGGGGTGGGATCAGGTTCCCAGGGCTGGGGCTCTGTCTTTGGAGTGGGGTTATTTTTGCTTGCAAACAGCAGCAGTACCAGGGATTCCCTGCCTGAGGCTGTGGCAGGCAGTTCTCTCACCACCCTTCTCACACAGAGGGCTTTGCTGTCCAAGGTGGGCATGGGATTCCCAGAGGGGCTGAGCTCTCCCAAACAGTGGACTTCAGAGCAGGGGGACTCAGTGCTTCTGGCCATCGAGCACCTAAGCTCTGGAGAACTTACAAAGGAGGAGCCCTGATCCTCATTGACGGTTGAGGGGGCTGGGTTCCTTATGTCTCTGGAAATCTCCCTGCTGTGTGGGGCCTTTGAACTGAGACATGGTGTCTCTCATCAAGCAACCACACTTGGCTAGCAGAATCACTGGGTGGGATCTTCTAGCCAGGGTTACTGGGGGGTGGGCAAAGGTCAGGTTGGATGCTCAGTATTGTCTCCTCTGGCCTGTTAAACAATTGAGCTAAAAATCCATCCCCTGTTCAGTAGGTAGCTGCTCTTTTGACTTTCCCAGTGTCCTAACACCACTGGGTCTCCAGCCATCCATAGGATTTCCTGGGGTGAATTGGGGGAAAGATTCCCTCCTCCCCACCAGTGCCCAATCTGGTCTCTTTTTCCACCCACCTCTCCCAAGCCCTGGCTGGTTTCCTTTGCCTTTATCTCCCAGTCTGTGGCCCGGAAATGATTTGTGCCTTCCTGCTATGAGTGGTTGCTCTCTGCCTCCCCTGGTCTTCCCTGTCTAAGGAGAAACCCTACCCCTGCCAGGGTAGGGAACTGTGGCTCCCTCGCCCCTATGACTGTGAAATAAGCCAAGTCTCTTCCCTCTTCTGGGGCCCTGGGGGCTAGGCAGCTTGGAGCTCGAGGGGTGGGCAGGATTGCAGAACTGGATGGTGTTGGGGCCTGCTTCTTGCAGCGGGAGGCCTGGAAACAAGATGTCGCTGCTGCATTTGGACCCGTGACTTCGCTCCTCGCACCCCCTGGATGGAACATCCCCTGAGCGCATCCTGGTGATCTTTCTGTGCTTGTGGGAAACATTATTCATGTGTTTGCAGTGATATCTGTTCCAATTTTTGACAGAAACTCTGAAATAAAAGAGTCTATGTAGAGACCAAGAGGCTTTGTTTCCCAGCAGGAACGGGGACTAGAGCACGTCTGCTCACACAGCTTCCTTGGGGGCTGATGGGCATGGCGGGTGCAGTTAATGCAGGAGTATCATACATGCAGCCACGTGGTGTCACAGTGCCAGTGCAACTGGCTCCCAGGGCTGTTGCAATACAAATACAATGAAACCTCACTGTAACGCGAAAATTGGGGTCCATAAAATTCAATCATGATAAATGCGGGGTTGCATTATAGCAGGGTTATGAAAATTTACCATTTCAAGCGGGTCAGTTTCAAGCGGGTCAGTTTCTCTTGGGCAGAAAACGACTTGCATTTGCCAACTGCCCATAACAGTAACTGAAAGGGTGTAGCAATAATTAGTGACAGCACAAGCTAATCAACCTATTAAACTAGCCAGAACCAGACTGAGAATGGCTGGGCTTGGACTTTGAAAACTGGAGTTTTGGGACCTGGCAGACTGGTGCTGGAGCGGCTCTCGAGAGATCTGTACAAAGGCGCTTAGCCGACTCCCCTCTAACCAGAGATCCGATTGCAGCATTTGGCACTGAGGAGTTGCTGATATTCAGAGCAGAGTTCATGCCACTGTTTCTGTAGCATCCCTCCCAGCTGTCAGCCTGCTCCAGCAGCGGGGGCTCTCAGCCATGCAGCGAGAGAGGGAAACACTTGGGGAGAGCAGGGGAGACATGCAAGGGGCAGAGGAAGAGCGAGGAGCAGCTGGGTAGAACGGCTCTTCTCGCCAAAAGGGGAAGTGGGGGCAGGGGCGAAGAGGCAGTGGGGAAGGCACATTTCTTTTTTTTTTTTTTTGCTTTAGCTGGTGCTCTGGTGCTTTTTCTTTTTTTGCTTGTGGCCACTGGAGCACCCCATGATCGTGTTTATACGAATTCGCATTATCGCGGGGCATGTAATAGCAGGGTTTCACTGTACACTGATGAGAAATATTGGCACATTGGCCTGTTGCTAGCTGGAGCGTGCCCAGCTTCCAACCACCAGGTCATATGTGGCCACCACTGGCCATTTACAAGTAGGTTTGGCAGGTGGGTGTGTTTTTGGGGATAATATCTATGTTTATTTTAAGCATTTTATTCTGTTTTATTTAAATATTCACAGTTGCGGGAAATGATGGAGGGTCGCCATGGGGTAAGGCAGTTATATAGTAGCAACAGAGGTGAACTTCAAAAAGCTTTATGAACCTTCACACTCCTCAGCCAGGCCTGTGGAAGTGCGGTAGAGACTCCCTCACGTGCTCCGCAGCACCTTTCCTGCTGTGCGGGACTGTTTTTTTTCTCTCCAGAATTAGAATGGAATTGGGGGGGGGGGGGACAAATCCACCTTTGTCAATAAGAATCGACCCCTCCCCACCTTGATACCTCCCTGCAGCTGGGGGCGACCCAGAGGGAGGGAAGGGGGTGGGAGAGCCCTGTGTGTGCAGCGCCCCCAGCACTGAAACCGTAGTGCAGGACAGCGGAGGGTAAGACGGTTTGAACTCGTACTTTGGTTCCAGCCCAACGCACTTCTGCATCACCATCTCCATCCAGAGCCGCAATGGAACAACCGGCCATTCTGTCCCCCATGGCGAGGCACAATGGAACAATTATCACTGCTCCCCCTATAAAGAGCGGCATTGGAATAATCTGTACCCCCCTCGAACTGGCACAATGGAACAATCCACGATCACCGCTCCCTCGTGGAGAAGCACAATGGAACAATCCATTATAACTGCTCCCCATAGAGAGCCGCAATGGACCATTAATTATCACCGTTCCCTACCATGCAGATCCACACATAGGACATACCAATGCAGAACAGCTCCACATTCCGCCCCTTCCACGCAGAGGCACAATGGAACAATGTTATAATTTATCCCCCTTCCCTAAAATAACAATGGTGCAATCCACCTCTCCGGCGGTGTGATTGGCGGTGGCGAAGTGGGGGGATGGGTTCATCCTGGGAACGCTCGATCGCGATTGGTGAATCTCCTCCCCCCACCCTGGAGCCCCATCCCAGTTTCTTGAGTTCTGCTTGGCTCTCCACTTGATTGACACGCAGTGCTGTCCAGTAGATGCGCGGTGCACTCGTCTGGCCAATGAGAAAGCGGCGGGGTAGGGGAGTGGGTCGGACTCGGCCTCGCGCTGCTGCAGCCGACATTTTGTGTGGTTTGCCGGGGGAGGAGGAGCAGTCGCTGGCGAGGTTGGTCTTGGTTCGGGGCTGGCGTGTTGTCGTGCTGGGGCCCTGCTTTGCGGGCACACGAGGAAAGGGGGATGTGGCGGAGTCTGTGGGAGGCCGGGGGCCCAGGCCGTGTCGGTGGGTTGGGCGGGGCTGAGGGACGGGATGCGGCTATTAGTGGGGATGGGGTGGGATAGGGTTAGGGGCTTACCCAACCCTGCTGCTCTGGGCGTGGGGGACCAGTGGGCAGGGGCCTCTGTGAGGGCCCAGGTTGGAGGTGGAGGGTTATAGAGCACGGGGCACTATTTGGACGAGGGGTTCTAGGATGGGGCTCAGTATGAGCGGCGGCGGGGTGGGGGTATGGGGCGGGAGAGGTCCCAGTGGGGGCTTTGGATGTGTATGGGGGAGGAACCGAGGATGGGGAATGGATGCTGTGAGGCCTTTCAGCTGCCTGTGCAAGGGAGGTTACAGAGGTGGGAGTTGGAGGGCAATTGAGGAATATGAGGACCATTGGTAGTGTGTATTTGGGGGGGGGGTATATGGGAAACGGGAATATATGGGGCACCAATGAAGGCTTTGGACTGTGCTGTACATGGGGGGTCAGGGCAGAAGAGGTGGTGAGGGCCGTGGCTTTATGTATAGAGACACAAGGCAAGAAGGGAATGTGGGATAGGGTTGGAGGTGGCATGGATGTAGATGATCAGGTAGCTCAGGGTCTGGGGATGCGGAAGGAAATGGATTAAGGTATTGATGGCAGAGCAGGTGTTGAACTTAAAATGCATGTAAGATGCCGCAGCCCTGAGACAAGGGTGTTTGCATGTGCACACTTCTCTTAACTCAGATGTCCCCTGTGAGCATCTCCAAAATCAAAATATTGCACCATCTCCCCAGCAGCTAAATCACCAGAGCAGTGCAGGAAGCCCATACCATACTTTCACTCCTGTCCAGTGTGGATAAAATTGTAAGGTCCTTGAAATAGAGGTATTATGTCCAAACTGTGCTTGTCCCTTTAGCAAACAACAAAAGTTTATTGAATGTGCAAGGAGAGGATTTAGGAGGCAGAGTGCAATTATCTGAGTTAGGATTTGACCTGGAGACTGCAGTTACCATCTTTGTTTACAAAATGTACCATAGGATCTTAATGAATTATGCTGGTCCAGGCCTTAATTCTGTCTTTCCTACAAAAGGTGCATCTCCAACAGCAAAGTGGCTAGAACCCCATTCAAAGTCACTGGTACCAAATTCCCTACTTTATTGTCAAGAACAATTTTAATGGAACATAGGTCATCTCCTCTGATTGTACTTAGCTTTCATGTCAATAGACTACGTGGATAGGACCCTATTACTGAAGAGTATTAGTAAAGCTTATATAGCCCACGTCTACACTACGGGATAATATCGAATTAGCTAAAATTGGTTTTATAAAACTGATATTATAAATTCGATTTCATGCGGGTACACTAGGCACAGTAATTCGGCGTTGTGCGTCCATGGTCCGAGGCTAACATCGATTTCTGAAGCGTTGCATTGTGGGTAGCTCTTCTGTAGCTATC
>NC_133785.1:7551677-7591988 GCF_003597395.2 Chelonoidis abingdonii
AACGGAGCAAGAGATCCGGTCGCTCTTTGAGCAGTACGGGAAGGTGCTGGAATGTGACATCATCAAAAACTATGGCTTTGTGCACATTGAAGACAAGACAGCGGCCGAAGATGCCATTCGTAACCTGCATCACCACAAGCTGCATGGTGTCTGCATCAACGTGGAAGCCAGCAAGAACAAGAGCAAGGCCTCCACCAAGCTGCATGTGGGCAACATCAGCACCACCTGCACTAACCTGGAGCTGCGGGCCAAGTTTGAAGAGTATGGCCCAGTGATTGAGTGCGACATAGTGAAGGACTATGCCTTTGTGCACATGGAGCGGGCTGAGGATGCGGTGGAGGCCATCAGGGGCCTAGACAACACAGAGTTCCAAGGTGAAACATGAACCAGGGCAAGTGCAGCCTTCGCTAGGACTAGGTAGCACCAGGTTCTGTCCAGAAGATCAGGTCAGGTGGAAATCTGTTGGTCATGGGCCCCTAATTGTGCTGAATGAATAATGGAGTACCTGGGTAGCATTCAGACAGATCATGTTGTCTGGATGAGTTTTTCAGTGTAGATGCTTAACACAACAAGAAGTGCAGAGTTCTTGGGGAGTTATTTAGGAATTGGATAAACCATGGTTTTTGTTCAAGTTAAAAAAAGTGCTTTCATTGGATTTGAGAAATACTTTCAGTTACGTATGTCTGGTTAATGAACTAGGTAATTCAGTGCTGCTTCTCTGGAGAACTGTTTGTCATATTTAATAGTCCTGTGGCTGCAGCTATGGTTGAAAAAGTGTTACAGGAGGTTGAAGGGTATTGCCATAGCTGTGGGGAGACCAGGACTGGAATTGCAGGGGGCACTGTGGGTCATGATTGAGTTTCATGGGCAAAACTGTGTGTTTGCGGAAGCCCGGGACTTGAATAGCAGGGTTGAGATTGCAGGGCATGGCAGAAATGTGGCAGGAGCTTGCATGAGACCAGACATGTTGGTCCCTCATCTTTAGGAGTATTTAAAGCTTTGTGCAATTATTAAAAGGTGTTAAACAAGAGATCTTTCCTTCCAAAAGATGTTAAAGGTGACCTGCAAGGAGAGGTGGCGGGAGGAAATGGGCCTCTCTGCTTTTTTTATGATGCATAAAGTTGGTCTGAACAGATTTATTAAATTAAAACTCCTGTTTTTTGTTTTTGTTTTTCCTACACCAGAAATTTGGGTTTTGATTATGGTGTGAGTCTAGTTCTCTAATCATGAGACAGTGATGACCTCACAAAAGTGAAGAGTGAAAGCTGAGGTTATCAGGAGGAGAAGAGATTTTTAGTCAGACAATAACTTTCTTTCTCTGTTAACTCCTAATGAACTTCAGTTATTAGTCAACCTTTTTGAATAAGGAAGCCTTTATTAATTTCTCCTTTAAATTGTTAGAGCTCTGAGATCTCCCAGTAGTCCTGCAAAACCAAAGAAGATCAGACTTGCATTCCTGATCTTTATAAGATTAAGACCAGTGTTAAACATTAGACTGGTCTGTAAAAATTGTCTTTTTTTTTTTTTTTTTTAAACCACTAATGTATTAGAACAGGAACAAGCAAGAATAAGTCATTAGTCTCAAATAGGTTTAGCCTTAGACAGTTAGTCTAATTCCAAAAAAAAAGTTACTTAACTGAGTTACTTTGACTCAGAAGAATGTGAAAAAAAGTGAAATGAAGGTTACTCCTGGGGGGATTCTGCATGACCCATCCGGCCCCCCCCCAAAAATGTGCCCCCCCTCCCCTTGTATTCCCACCCCGCAGAATTCCTGTGCTACCCTGCAGAAAACAGGGAAGGAGTGGGGAGGGAAGAATGCAGGTTTCTTGGGGGGATTGCTCCCCTTGAAACAGAGATGCAGCATGGGGGGGGGCGACATGGGGTTACAATCTGGTGCCTCCCCCCTCATTTCTGCAAGCACAGAGCTATCCATCTGAAGGAGGCAGTCTTGGCTCCCCTGACTGTGCAGCTGAACACTGCCTCCTGGATCCTAGTGCCAGTTGTGCTCCCCTTCTGTGTGCTAGGAGCCTTACTGTTTTCCGTGCAACAGTGAGTGCCCATGAGGGGGTAGATAAGGGAGTGGGGGAGTGAGGGGAAGGTGGGGGAAGAGGCAGTGAGGAAGGAAGGGGAGTGGAATATGAGAGTGAGGGGAGGGGAACTGCAGGGGGAACAGGAGACCAGCATCCCTTTGGCCACAGCTGGGGCTCCACTGTTAAGCAGGCCCATCAAACCCTCATCCTGACAAGCCCTAACCCTCTACACCTGGATCCCTCTGATGAGCCCCCCAGCCCACTGATCCCCAAGTAGCTGCACCTTGACCCCCACCCCATCAAGCCCTGCTCCCCTGGCATTTGGAGCTCCCCCATCTCCCCACACCCATACCCCACTGCTGAACCCCAGTCACCTTTACCTGGATCCCCTGCAGAGTCCCATTGCCCCTGCACCTGGAACCCCCCAATGAAACCCTGTGCATCCAGATCTCCCACTGAGCTGCTGCACCCAGATTGTCTCACATCTGGTTCCCCACCCACACTAAGCCCCTCCATACTTAGGTCCTTCTGGGCTGAGCCTGCCTACCCACATCTAGTGCACCTGGCACAGAGGGGCAGAGCCCCAGGGTGCTTCTGGGGCAGGCCCAGCCCTTGCACTGTATCAGGTCAGGTGCAGCCTCACTGCCGAGTCCCTGTACCGCAGGAGGTGGGGGCTTCAGGGTGATCTCCCACCTCAGTGCAGCCAGTGAGCAGCCTATGCTTCCTGTTGCCATACTGGAGCTACATTTATTTATTTACAAAAAATTTTGCAGAATTTTAAAATATTGTGCTCATAATTTTTTTTGGTGCAGAATTCCCTCAGGAGTAGAGGGTCTAAAAATGAAAGAATGGCACCATGATGCAGTTAGAATGGAAGGCCATGGCAATCTTGCTGTAGTATTTGACTGAATAGGTGATCAATTGACCTTATTTGACCAGTCAGCTGACTGACTTACCAAGCCTACTTAAAATCTCCCTGGCTGCCTTAAGCATTGTAAAAAGGCAGAGAGCTATCTTGAAGACTCTACCTACAAACTTAGCCTGAGACAAATTGACTTAGTCAACTAAAAAATGGGAGTTCATGGTAAGGGATGAATTGATATTGACTTGTTCTGTTGGAACTCTTGAGCTGTGGAGCATGGGAATTTCCAGAATGGATCAGAGATGTAGTCTTTCTAGTCTGGTATCCTGTCTCTGACACCAGCCAATACCAACTGCTTCAGCAGAAGCTTCAGGGGACCCTGTAATAGCATTGATGAGATAACTAGACCCCAGCAGAGGTTAGCTCTTGCCCTGAAGCAGGAGAATTTAAATCTCTTCCAAACTTACATTTTTTTTTATAACATTTACTGTTCTTGTTCTGGCTATCTTTATCCCTGTAAATGGTCAATACTCTTTGAATCCTGCTTAGTTTTTGATCTTGGTGATACCTTGAGGTAGTGAGTTCCATATGTGAATTGTGCTCAGTGTGGAAATAGTGTTTCCTTTGACCTGTTTTAAAATTGCTCCTATCAGTGTTGTGGACTATTCCCATGTTTTTGTATGATGAGAGGGTAAATAGCACCCAGCCTGCTGCCTCTATCCCTTGTGTTGTTTTGTGTATTCCTATCACATTCTCTCATTTGTCTCTAAGATAAACAGCTCCATTCATTTAATCTCTTCATATGAGAATTTTTTCAGGCTCATAATTCTCATCACCTGTCTTTTGCCCTCATCTGTTTTTGATACATACTTTATGGAGCAGGAGTGACCAAAATAGAACGCAGTACTCTAGGTGGAGGTGTCCCAGTGATTTATAGAATGGCATTATATCTTCAGGATTCTCCATCCCAGCCCTTATATACTGTAGCACTTTGCTACTGCGCAGAGGTTTCCATTGACTTGGCTAGAGTGGTGCCCAGATCTCTTACAGAGTTGATTTCAGCTAATTTAGGAACTCAGTAAGTGTTCAGATTAATGCACATAGCAGGGAATACTTTCCATTTATCAACACTGAGCAGTGGCAACAAAACGATGTCAATTTTTGCCATTCTCAGTGTTTGGTTGCATGAGCTGTCTCTGCTCCAGCACTACAAAAGCCATCTGTTAGTGCAGTGTGGAAAGCAAGTGGATTTGTAGACTGTCGTGTTACACCTGTGCACAGAGCTTTGGGTCCTACAATGGATACACCCTATCTAGTCTTCGGAGTTAGGCTGTGAAACTCTACCTCAGCTAACGAGCATGTCTGGTACAACCATTGAAAGTGATGCTGCATCTCTCAACACCTCATCCCAAAAGTTAACCTGTTAAGGGTTTGTAGGCATAATTTCTAGTAAAGAAACAGCTGCTTTTCAGTTTAGAACAGAATATTTGTCTTCTCTTAGAAGCAGCAGCCAGGTATGTCTTTAGGCAGCTCTGTAAAAGAACGGGTGTGTGCCTGGAGATCTGACTGTCTTGGGTCTAAAACGCTGCATTGCACATACCCATATGGCCTACATAGAAATTAATGGGCTCTTAAGGCGATTAGCCATTTGAAGCTTGTGGGAATGCTGCTATTAATGCATGAATGCTTGTTTCGTGTTTCTACTAATAAACTTCTCTGCACCGTATGTAGGGTGACATTTGGTTTCCAGTTTCTAGTGACAAGCAGAAATAGAACTCTCTCAACTAGTTATATTCTTCAGACTATGAAACAAAGGGTGTTTTGCACCTTGCCACTAATTCTTCTGTCCCAGGCTCAGTGACGAAAAGCTGCTAGCACCCCAAAGCTAGGCTTGGCAGAATTTTATGTTTATAGATCTGTCGCATCTTATGCTGGGGTTATGTTCTGCAGTCAGCACGTTATGTGATTTTCGCTTTACGTGCTTAGTCAAAATTACATTGAGTGTAATGGCGGGCAGAATCGCCTGTACTATAGGTACAGTATTAAAATTGTTGTTTTTCTTTTTTGTTTTTGCTGACCGCGTAAAGCTGAAATCGCACATGTTAAATACGCGTAAGATGCGACAGACCTGTATAATATTTTGTTGGATAGTATTGACTATTTTAAATTAAAAATTTTAAAAAATGCTTTAAATGTTCACAGTTGTGTGAAATTAGGGGAGGGAGGGTCACACAATAGTTATTTAATGACAGTAGACATTGAGATTCAAAACATTAAAGATTTATAATAGTTAAAACAGTGTCAACATCACATCAAAATATACAAAGTAAATATCCTTGAATCAAACTCTTAAGTTCTCAAGCAGCATTTTTATTATGTTGCCTATCTGTAAATTTTAATTATCGATGGAAATATTTTTTCCACTGGTTAGTGTATGTACAGTGAAATAGATGTTTTCTGATTAAAAATCAAATTCTTCCAAGCCTACTCATAGCACTCCCATAATTCCCATGAAATAAGCAGGTGGGTCCTATTCCAGTTCCTGTTGAACAGGTGTGCACCTTTCATAAACACACTGAAAGTCCAAAGATTGAACTGGTCATGGAGGATGAACCCGCCTCTCTTCGATGTGGCCCTCCAGGTCAGGATTGAGACATGTTGTCTTGGTGGGGATGCTGGCACATTGTGTGGGCACTGGTAGTGCCAGATCTATTTTATAGATAAGTTACTTCAGCTTTCAGGGCTGCCAGTATGGTACACTACACCATAGTGTGTGTGGGAAATCTAGAATATATAAAAGATGACATTACTTGTGGGGTTTTTTTTCTGCGTGCGACTTTATTACTTGCTTCTGAAAACACAAGCACTATTAGGGGTAACCTTTTCAAAAACACAGGTCACTTAACCTCTTAAGACCTATTTTCAAAAGTGACATGGGCACTTTTGAAAATGGTACACTTGATCTATAATGGGTCCCCAACGCAGTGCCCATGGGCGCCATGGCACCCTCCGGGGCGTCTAAGTGCGCCCGCGTACTGACCAGTGGACCAGCATCCGCCAAAATGCCACCGACAAGCAGCGTCATCCAGAGGCAATGCCACTGGCATCTCGGCGGCGATGCCTCTGGATGGCGCTGCTTGTCGCCAACGAAACCTATTCACGTTGCCGCTTGGCGGCATTTTGACGGATGCTCGTCCGCCACCACGGTCCTCTGTGGCTCGTCGTCTGGCACCCGCCAGACAAAAAAGGTTGGGGACCACTGATCTGTAACATGCAGAAGTTGGCCATGTTGTACCCAGACTATCTTCACAGATATGCATCCTGGCAGACCATATCCTTTTCGCAGAAGTGATCTTTGAGGCAGAAGGCCCAGGTGGGACTTGTTGAAAGAATGCTTGAGAACAAGAGGGGATGCTCATTTCAGTCAAATGTACACCCAGACAGTGGCCTCAAGCTCCTGACAGCTAAGAATAGCTATTTTTAACTGGAACTGTGCAGAGGTATTTCTGGCCATGTGATGTCTTGGCAGACTGCTGTGGCGAATATACACTCTTTTAAGGATTCTGTGTGACAAGTCTATCTGATCTACATTGGAGTTGCATGAAAGTGCCTTTGGGTTAATCTAGTCCATGCCTCATGATAAAATGGAATATAAAAAGGGCTGCTCAACTCTTACTGCAGAGTTTATTTGGTAGGTTGCTATGGTCAAGTATCATATCTGGCTTTCCAGCCCTGAGCCTACAGCACTTTCCTACCTGTTTAGTATCCATCTCAAACACTTGATGTGAAGCACCATAGAGGGCGAATGTAATGGTGTCCTTCTCTGTCAGGTAAGTGCGGTAGTGATAAGTTGCTTTGCTGCTGTAAACATTGGCTATATCTCTGTAATTTATGGTAAGTCAGGTTGGCAAGAGATCACCCATAAACTTGTGCAGTTAAACTGGGACTGTTTATGGACCTTCTGGCTAAAGGATTACTGGATTCTGTGGTGGTTTATGTTCTGTAACATCTAACTGAAATGGTGGCTCTTGATGTAGAATATAATCTGGGCTTTGACTCTCTGAATGCTGCTGAGGACCGGATACTATGTCGGAGATAGAGGTTGCATGTTGTGGTTACAATGCTTTTTTCTTTTCCAGCTTCATGTGCAGAAGCTCCTTCGGTGTCACCCAGTTGGAGGGACCCTCTCACCTCTGCTTTTGTACATTGCAAAGGACAAGAATGGTGATCAATAAATAGCTTTAAGACACTGAAAGTAGCAAGTAACTCAGTAATTAAAACTAAATATTTTTCAGAGTAGCTGGCAAAAGTGCTATACTTAAATCTGACCTTAATACCAAAACCACAAGGATCCCTACATTATGCTCCTTGAAGTATTGGCTGTTTCACACCAAGAACTCCTTTGTAGTGTCTATATTCAGTCTCTTGTCCTACAGTCAAAACTTTGAGTGACAAGTAGATAGTTTCTGGTCTGAAATGCTCCTTTGCTTTGGGCTAACTGGCAAATCCACTTTCTTTGTAGTACATCATCTACATCTAGCATGCAACTACAGAATTCTTGCTGTTCTAAGGTGCATGGTATAAGAATCTAAATAGAATAGATTGCCTCCTCTGCAAGGAGAAACTCACTTGCTGTATGCAGTCAGCAGAGCCATCTTGGCAAAAAAAAACTGCCAAAGAAAAATCTAGCACTGAGTTCTGCAGGAATCACTGATATTGAAAACAGAACAGCAGGTTAGGTTCGCAGACTAAACATGGAGCCAAAGTGCTTGCAGTGTGAGAAATTTCATGTGTAGCTTTTTCATTTGAGGTGGAAGAGCAAATTTCTCTTACAAAAATGTTAATGATCCAGAGGCTTATAGCTAACTTGCATGGAAAGATTGCCTTACACAATTTGGTTAGTGCTTTCAAACTTGACAGTCTGAACTTGCATATCAAGATTGCTGTAAAGGCATCTAAATAAGTGGCCTGACATTCAGAGCAGCTCCCACTGACTTCAGTGTCAGAGGAAAATGTTTTTCCACAAAACTGACCATAAGCAATGGAGAACCACCGGCACATGCAATAGTTCTACAATGCTTTGTCCAATAGCCCAGGACTTCTGTATCCATCCTGCTACACTTTTTCCCATCAGGTGCTTCAGGCTTTGTTTTTAAAAAGGGGGTTAAAGATCTCTTTGGACATTGGTAGGAGCCATCTCCATGCCCTTTCTGCCAGTTAACATCTCCTGATCTCCCCTGTGGCCTGGATGGTGGGCACGTGGTTCCTTTTTGTTTAGCTGCTCTGCAGATAGCCTGCCATAAGATTGCTATGGTGTGAGCTTATTGTACGTCTCTGGTAATGCCCAGCCTTCACCAGGCCTGGGAGTCTAGACCATTTTGAATTGTACTTGGGCTGTCAATGTATGTAACTTTCTTGAACTTGAACCCGCTTGCTAAGTATGGTAGTTCATGCTGTGTTGTTCTTGGTCTGCTCTGACAATCATTATATGCATATCTTCTGAAAAGTCATCTTGGGATTTGTCAGGATGTTTTCTTCCAGAGTTCCATCAATAACCATTCCAAGACAGATACAATCACTGGAGATCTTGGGAGTTCTGTCTATTCTTGGGGCTCCGCACCACTTCACATGGGTAAACCTTATAGACAGTGAGGACCCAGTATCCCATAAAAGCTGACAGGTTAAATTGTTGGTTTGACTCATGGGCAGAATGCTCAATAATTGTAGCTGTCTGGTTAGATGTATTGAGGGGGTGAATCGATCAGCTTGTCTTGATACATTTTAAATCAAGATTTAATGTGCTTTGTTTTGTTACAAATCTTATGGTTTTCCATGTGGCATCAGTTTATTATAGCAACCATTCTTGCGTCTGTTTCTTAAAGGCAAGCGGATGCACGTGCAGTTGTCCACCAGTCGGCTCAGGACCGCGCCCGGGATGGGAGACAAGAGTGGCTGCTATCGGTGCGGGAAAGAAGGGCACTGGTCTAAAGAGTGTCCGGTAGATCGCACGGGGCAAGTGCCTGACTTTACCGAAACCTATAATGAGCAGTACGGAGCGGTGCGCACTCCCTACCCCGCGGGCTATGGGGAGACCATGTATTACGATGATGGGTATGGAGCAATGGTCGACTACTACAAAAGATATCGCGTGAGGCCCTATGCTACGGCATCTGCATACGACGCCTATGCAGAGCAAACAATGGCTCAGTATTCGCAGTATGCGCAATACTCCCAAGTACAAACCACAGCCATGGCCGCCACCACAGCCATGGCCGCCACCACAGCCATGGCCAATCGCCTCACTGCTACCCTAGACCCTTACGATAGAGCGCTGCTGCCAACCCCAGGAGCAGCAGCAGCGGCAGTAGCTGCAGCTGCAACTGCCGCTGCAGCAGCCGCGTCCTCCACCTATTACACCCGGGATAGAAGCCCCCTGCGCCGCACGGCAACCGCGGCCACCACCGTCGGAGAGGCGTACGGTTATGAACGTTGTCAGCTGTCTCCAGTCTCATCAGTCGCTCGGGCCTCCCTCTACGATGTTCAGCGGTTCGGGCGGGATTCGTATGCAGACAGGGCGCGGTACTCTGCGTTTTGAGTCGGAGGTGAGAGCACTTTCCGGTCTAGTTCACAGGTTTTTATCCTGATACTTTGAGGACATGGGGATCCTCTTCGTAGGTTCTAAGTACCTAACATACCTGGTGCTACAGGGGCACGTTTGGCCCTGTATCGCTGGATGCTAGCAAAAAGTGCCTTACACCTATTAAACTCTGAATTTCCCTTGTCAGGCATTTGGCAAAGCTTTGATCCTTGTTAGGACTTTAAATCAATCATACTTCAGGCCTTTTACTTGGAAGTAGACATTTTCCAAAGCCAGGATGTAAAAATGAAATGTAAACTGAGTCAAGTCCAGAAATAATGCATGTTTTTCTGAGGTCTCTGTCACCAGAGTATCCAGTGCATTGTGCATATAACTGAAACAAGTGTACATGCAGAGCTTGGAACATTTCCCCCAAATAGGGCATGTTTTATATTACCTGTGCTGCTACTGTACAAGACCAGAAATGAAATTATGGGGATACAGCCAGGAGATTAATTGTCAAGGAGATTCAAATTCCTGCAGTTAAAGGCTAGAGCATGATTACAGTTGTCACTATACCCTAAGAATAAGCTCAGATTTATGATGAGAGGGTTGTTGAGAGCTCTGCTTCCCCGCTTGGCGGTGTTCCTTCAAACTCATGTACTGGAATGTGATGTTGTGGGAAGCTATTTAGGACCCAGAATATGTAGGGCATTGTATCTTGCACTGAGCACGAATTTCCAGGTGAAATGACTTACAACTATTGTGTGGACCGTGGGTGTAGTTTCCTCTGAGCAGTCTCTTCTGTACTAGATGAATCATCCCAGTGGCCTTGTGGGAGCCCCCACAGAGAGGGAGCTATAGTAGTCTAATTTAGGAAGGGGGAGGGCACATGTGCTGAACGAGTCAAAGATGAAAGAAATTACTGGCACTTGTTTGCTCCTCTTGGGACTTCAGGAGCAGAGGTGAATCAGGGAGTTAAGGCCTTCAGGGCAGGGGCGCTGTCTTACTGGTCTGAACTACCACAAATACAGTTCACAAAATAATATTTGGAGCTTGCAAGTTGCCTGAGAGTCCGGAGGATGTCTTGCATTGAGGATAATGGTCACTGTCTTGTTTGTTCCTGCCAACGAGCATCCTGTTTACCATAATGCCTGCTCCCAAGGAACAGGAGCATTCACCCACAACTGCTTTAACTTGTCTCAGTTTAAACAGTTGGAAGCTTGTGGCATGGCCTCCAGTGATACTAGGTGACCTAGGAGGGGCCAGAGGATTTGACAGATGATGATGGAGGATTAGAATTCTCAGCTTAAATTTGAGCCCCCTCTTACACACCTGGTGTAACTGATCTGTCCAGTTCTCCTACCAGTCTGTTGTTGTGGGAGGGACTTCACTTTATAAGGTTGGATTCTTTGCTCAGGTTCCTAGCGGGAAGGACCTGGTATCTGCTGGGGCACCTCTTGCATGTGGCCAGGATTCAAATGTAAAAGTAATGAGAGAGATCAGAAGTTTCTGACTCAAATAACAGCATTGTACTCTGAGCTGAGTTTAGCCCAAGCAGTAGCATTTTGTTCTTCAATGACTTGTTTGATTACAGCAAAAGAGGCTGAGGCAGTGCATTTCCAGGGGTTGCGTTTGTTGTAGTGCATTGGAGAGTTATCTACTGATTCCCCCCTGAGTAGGCCATTCTGCATCCTCTCTCAAAAGTGCATTAGCTGTTAGGTTCATATAGGGTTGCAATGAATCTTGTAATAGGTTTCAATTTCAGTGCAAGAAGACACCAAGCTGAATACAAGACACCATGTCTGTTGGGATTTAGGCTCCTAAATCATTTAGGTACTTTGGAACATTTTACCCTTAATCCCTAAAGTCAGCTGCTGAGAGTGTGTTCAGGAAGCAGTTTCTACAAGTAAGTAGGGTCCTCGGGCACTTTAAACTTTATTAAAAGAAACCTTGTGTAAAGTAAATGGGGTGTTTAAAACACAATTTCTTGGCCATTGTTTAAAGGACAAAAGGTAAAAATTTCAAAAGTGCCTAACCCCTGTTGACTTGGGTTCCTATGTCACTTTAGTGCTTTTGAAGACTTCACCCAAAATCTTCTGGAGACTGAGCTATCTGATTTCTTAATTCTCTCTTGTTTAATTCAAGCTATCTTTGAATTGTGAGCAAGAACAACCTCAACCTGGGGAGCTGTTTTTAGTCCATGTTCTGGAAACTTAGATTCACAGCAAGAAGATGAGCTTCTAAATGGGCTAGAGGTCTTGATGTTACTGCATTTCAGAGAAGATATTTGAACAGGTTTTGTTAATGCCATAACTTGTATGCTACACTTAACTCTATTAAACTACAGAGATGGTATGACTGAGCCAATTAAACAAATAGCTACAGCACAGCAGATGCCTCCTATAAAACTTTGTTTAGGCACATTCTAAGAAGCAGAACTACTCTCTGTCCTTGGAAAAATCTTCCCTGCCACCTAGAAGTAGGTGGAGCAGGCCTGTTGTAAAGGACCAGGTTAATGTACTGATGGAAGCCCTCCATGCACTTCTTGTCACCCCAGTAGTGGGGGTGGGCACAGGGATTTTAATCAGGATGTCCTTCCTGGGCCCCATGTGAACATTAGGTCTTCGGTATCAGGCTCTGGCTATTAGAGGTCCAGTTGGCTTGGTGCTCCATTGCCTTCTAACTACTGGGAAAAGGAGCTTTCTCTTCTCCCCACACCAGCTGGCTGTTGGTAGGGAAGGGCCAGGATGAGAATTCTGCTGCTTCAGCCCCTGCTGTGGTGTTTGCTTTGCCAAGCAGCTATAAAGTGAAACTGACTTGGTTGTTGGCTTCCTAGCTCTGCCTAAGGAATTCTGAACAGCAGCTATGAACAGAATCGGTTTAGTTAATTTTGTTTTGCTGCTTGGCAAAATGATGTGCATCAGCAGAAGCAATAGATCTGTCTGCGGACTCAGAGATATGCTGTACTGGTCAGATTAGGAAGGCTGTCTAAAAACTAGATTATTAATCTCTTAACTGAAAGAACTTGAAATGGATTCCAGTGTGGGAGGGCTGCCTGCACATGCTCTGGAGTAACTTTTTTTTTCAAAACTCAGTCATTGGTCATTAAGGACCCATTCCTGTACAAATATAATCTTAGTTTTTTTTCAGAGTTTGGAGGTCAGTTTCCATACAGTTGCCTCTAACAGAGGAAATAAATGGAGTATAATTACACACGAAGTGGTTTTCTCTCTAAATGCAATGAATTCTATAAACAAGCCGCTCTTCATGGTAAAAGCAAAAGTCTGAACTTGTTTGACTAAATCACAGCCAAGACCAAGAAGTAAACATGAAGCCCAATTTTATGTCTTTGGTTTTGGACCCAGTTAACACAGAGCTTGGAAACAGGAACCTCATTAATGCCATAACCATTAAGGATTTCTCATGTTGATTTTTGTGGCTTTCAGGAACAGATAGGTTGACGTCTTCTCTAGGAAATGCACCTCTTCTTTGTACAGGAGACTCAAGGTGGCCTGAGTGTATTTGAGGGCAGAAATCTGTCTTTAGGCTTTTGAATGAATTGTGCTTTTTATCTTTCAGGTAGGATATGTGCGGCTGGACGTCGGGTTCCTGTTGCACGTGAAATCTATATCGTACGTGTCAAACTGTGCTGGGCTTCAAAGCATACTGATCACGGCTAATGTATTTACTCTTAATGGACATTTGTCTCTTCAAAGTGTAGTGAATAGTAACTTCTTAACTTCCTTTTTCTATTTTTCAGAAATTGCTTTAAATAATTTTTTGGCCTTTTATTTTTCCATGACCCCAGAGCCATTATTCTTTGCTGCTCTCTGGGACCTAATACCCTTTACCCAATCTAAGCCCAGCTTTTGAGCTAGAGTAGTTGCAGTGCCAGTTTACTCTTTTTTTTGGAGACGTGCTTGGGATTACTGTCTTCCTCTTGCAGTTCAGTTTGTAGCTTGCCTGTTTAATAGTATGTTTGGGTTTTTTTAAAGGTGAATAACCAGTCTTAGTTAACTATGAAATATTATATCTTAACGTAGTATTGCGAATTCTGCTTCCCTTAGTTCTAGCCTGCAGTCTGGAGTCATCTCTTCTGCCCCAATATTATTTTTGGAATATAACCTGTAACTCTCCTTCTCTCTGAAGTTTAGCATCATTTGACCGCCTCTCTTTTTCCAGCAAAATAAACAGTTGTAACAGATGAGAGTATACTTGTCTTGTGTAAACCAGAACCATGCATGGTGCACTGGTCTAAGCTTGTGGGAGTGATTTTATGGAATGAAACAGTTCAAGACCGAGTACTTAAGCCACTATTATAGTAGTGCCTGGAACTTCAAAGGACAGTGGAGGTCCCGTTGTGGTAGGCACTGTAAAAACACATAGCTATCACAAAGATTACAATCCAAATAGACAAGGGGCAGGAGTAGGGTGACAGATGTTCCGATTTTATAAGGACAGTCCTGATATTGGGGGGCTTTGTCTTATATAGGTGCCTATTACCCCCTACTCCTGTCCCGATTTTTCACACTTGCTGTATGGTCCCCCTAGGCAGGAGTAGAGACTCAGTAACACTAGGAAAAATGTGTAGCTGAATTGGCAATTGAACTCAGGTCTGCAGAGTCCTCAGCCATTGCATTATGCACTAGTCCTTTCCAGTTCACCTCTGACCATTGTCTAGGACTAAGGTATACCCTTTGAGAGGCAACAGTAGGAAGGAATTTCTCAGCTGTTGCAGGATTTACAGCCTTATTCATGCTGCTTTGATGTGGAACTTCCTCTTCAGGGTTGTATAGGGTCCATGCTGCATGGGGAAAGAGCCACAGGCTGATCTCACTGCTTCTCAGCAGTTTCCTCTTGTGAGGAAGTTGCAGTTTGAAAAAGATATAAGGAGGTAAGTAGATCTCTGCAGCAGCAACCCTGCTGCTGTCAGCTCTGTCAAATCCCTCTGAAGAGAGAAGCTGCTCTGTGTCGCTTGATAAACTTGAAGGGCATGAGCCAAGTTCAGAGTTGGAAATAGATTTGTTCAGGCACCTCCATCTAGTTCAGTCTGCTCTGACTGTCTTACTACCACCACTCTATAATCAGATCTGTAGTCTGCAAGGAAAGCAGGGTGAGGAGGTGGCTTGTGGCAGCTTATGCTTTAGTTGCAAAAGAGAAAAAGCTCCTGAGCTAGGTAAATGCCTGTGTGAGATCCTGCACGAATAGTGTAGATACAAAAAATGTTTATGATGTGCATTCCCAGATGAGTACATGGAGGTACACTCACAACAGTTGCCGTCTCAGTCAGGTACCTTGCCTGTTTAACTTCTGAAGTCTGAAGGTGACATACAAGGGCCTTTTCTGCTCAGTGAAGAAACAGCAATTGAGCTGGTGTAGGATTAGAATGAGGAAGGGTCTTCCCCGCGCTCCCCCCCCCCCCCCCGAGCATTGTGATGCCCAGCCACTGCTCTTGAACTTTGTTAGCTTTTTTAATTTACCCAAAGCTGCCTCATAGCCATCCTACTTCTAAATCGTGCTTCCTTGTGGCCTGCTGAGTGGGCCATTGTAGCTGGTTCTCTTCCTGGGGGTGGGGTTTCCTGCTGCTTCCACCTGTCTCAAGATCCCTGATGTCCTCAAATCTAGCAGATTTAAGTGATGGGGGACTGAATTCCACCACAGTTCACTACTTGCAAGCCACCAGATAATGTAGAACTAGCCTGTGTAACTCATTCCCACATGACATCATTGAGGCCATAATCTCTGCAGGATTCAGGATATCAGACACTTGCTTAGTTAATGAGAATAACCAGAGTTAGAAAAGACATTAAAAATAAGCAGGTGTTTTGGAAGCAATGAGGACACAAGCCAATTTTTAGCTACAGGAAGGCAGTTATCTCATCACTGCCTACTGCAGATTTCCTTTCCCTGAACTATCTGGTGTTGGCTGCTCTTGGAGACAAGATACTGGAGTAGATGAACCCTAAGTATGATCCATTCTGCCTTTTCCTGTTGTGGCAGAAGCTTGCAGATATGCTCATTGAAAATCTGCATGGCTGACAAAGGAGCAGACTTGATGTAAGCTCATTGCTAACCCTTTACAGGCAAGTGTGTGGTTTCTTGTGCATAGTCTGGTGATTTTGAGCCAACAGAGAGGCTGTTTTTAGCTCAAGTATTAATGTCCTCATAATTGCTAGGCTGGGTGGTGGTGGATTAAGATTCACTTACTCAGCAGATGGAGCTAAAATCTTTATTAAGGCAAAACACTCGGCAGGTAGTGATCAGTTACAAGTGGGAAGATCATCAGGTTGATTTCATCATAGTTGCCTTCAGCAGTGGACAGTACAGTTTCAACTTCCCTCTATTACACAAACAAATAAGTTTTTATTTTTTCTTATACATCTGTGTTAACATGGAAATGAGAGCCTAACTCCCTTCCCCTGGCAGTATAAGTTTAGTGTTAGTTCAAACTAACCTTTTCTAGCTTTTTAGTTATTTATCTTTTCTTCTTCCAAACATTACTATTTTACAATTTCTTACACATACACAGTTCTACTTCTGCTGTTAAATGTTACCAGACCAGACATTTAAAATCCACAGCAGGCTTCTCTCAGGCCTAAATATGCCTTCACGCCCACCAGGCAGCTGTCTCGCAAAAGATGCGCTTCTTTCACCTTGCTTGTATCTCCTTTTGTTAATGCATTTAAATACTGGGAGGCAGATTTTCAGGTGTTTGATAGTGACTGGCAGGCAGGGTTTTTTCCTAAAGCATGCAGCTCTCATTTAGACACAAAAAATAAGCAGCCAGCCTTGGTGTGAAAATCCCCCTTTCTCAACTGAATGTAATATGGAGGCAGCTGGATTCCTACCATCCACTCTTTGGAGAAAGGGGGGGCTGTGTGGTCTCTGACACCAGTATCAGCAGGGTGCAGAATGGTGGTGGTGTGATGTGCTAGGACTTTGCACTGGTGTAAATGACTGAAGTGCAGGGTCCCACATCTACGTGCTCTCCTTTCCCCCAAAGGATCAGGCTTTAACATAATTGCTCCATTATAGGCAGCCAATCATAGCATGGCCCTTACAGGCCTCATTGCTTCCTGTGCAGTTGGAGGGTCTTGTAATTAACTTCCCCTTGGGTTGAACCACAGTGGTGGGAGGTTTACAGTGTGATGGAGGGAAACTCAATCCTGAGGAGTATTAAGGTTAAGCTAGGTATTCATCCCCTCCAAGGGCCAGGAGACCAGTGATAGCAGGACTGTTGATACCTCATCTTCCCACTAGGGGGTTGCAGGGTGAAAAGTTCTGTCAGGAACCCACCATTCCCCTCCACCCCCCTTCCTTTTCAGAAGCACTCTGGTTTTCAATCCAAGGCCTGCTTTGGAAATGGGATTATAACCCTAATGCTCTTGTTATTGGCATGGGAAATTAAAGTACACTGGGAAGTTATGGACAGTTCTCTGTGCTAAATGGACCATACAGGTGCATGGAGGAGGGGGGAATCCCTCTGTTGAAAGAGGACTAGAAGCTAATGGTGCAGGGGGGATTTCTGCTGAATGGGGAAAGGCAGCTGTGTCCCAGGTTTGGAGCTGTGGCACAGACTACACCCATGTACGCTAAGCTCCCTCTGCCATCTGAAAGTGTGCAGGAAGGCTGGAGTATTGGACCCTGGTGAAGCCAAACTGCAAGGCCAACAAAAATATTCAGGTGGGCAGTTACATCAGTGCTTTCCAAGGGGCATGGAGTAACATTCACATTGCACTTCCCATCAGTACCCAGCCCAGGCCAGTTAATGATCCAGCCAGCAGACCAAATTTGGTGATGAATCCTGGTCACCTGCCACCTGAGGCATGTTGCGCATACACTAAGATTTGCTTTCTCAGCCTGGGTCTGTCTCTTGGAGTTGTTCTGTGCCACCAAGCCCCAGCCAGGGGGGAGGATGTGAAGAGTCTGTATATGCTGTCCTAATATCTCAGTCTCCCCCTGCACCTCAGTCACGTTGAGAGTCTGGACAGTTATCTTTGCCGTAAGCACTTTCATTGCCACATCCACCTACTATACTCTTCACACCTCTCAGGGATAGGGTTTTTTGCTTCTGTCCCACTCCTCACCCACCAGACAGGAGCCAGTGTTTGGGGACAAGTCACGTCACACACCCTGAGGGTTTAGGATGCACCCAACACATCTGTCCATCTACCCACTCAACCTGGGTCCTGCAGGTTGTGCTCCATCTGCTGACTGACTTGGGCATGCTTTCCAGCTAGGAAGGATATGCTGACACGTTCCTGATAAGACAGATCTCCATAGCTGAAAGGATGAGAACATCAGCCCACATAAACATTGAGTCTCGTACTGAACACTGCTCCGCTCTCAGCAACAAGTTCCACTGCCTAAGGGATGCAGTGTGTGTATGAAAAAGTATTTCCTTTGATCAACTTTGAATTTGCCACCTTTCAATTTTGATTTTCCTCTTGTCCTGATGTTATTAATATAGAAATTTCTGATCTTTTTTGTGCCAGTCATTTATTTATATAATTTTATCATGTCTCACTAAACAGTCACAATCTTTTTAGTCTCTCTTCATATGTATTTTTCCCAGTGTCTTAATCAGTCTCCTTCCCTGTCTCTGAATCTTGTCTAATTCTGCTCTCTCTCTGCAGATGAGATGAGAACCAATACCACCCCTCTAGTCTAGATGAGGATGACCCATTCATAAATGTTCGGTCACATTCCTTATGCATCCTACATTTTGTTTACTTATTTGACTGCTGCTGTTCATTCACCAGTGGTCTTCAGTGTCCACAGTTTCAGATGCCCTGGGCTTTCCCTAGAGTGGATACAGTTAATTTACAATCCAGTAAGGTATATAAATAGTTTAAAGAATCCCCTCCTAACATGCATTACTTTGCATCAGGTTGCCCTCTCCCTTAGCATGGTTAGGGCCCTCTGCAGTTCCTCAGAGTCTTTTCTGACCTAAAAACATTGTGGCATATGTAAATTTTGCCATGTGGCTGCTCACTTCCTGGTCCCAATCATTTATAAATATATTACCACCACCCATCTTAATACAGAACCTCAGATCACAGCACTGTCAACCTCTGGCCAGACTACCATTTATATCTACTCTAAGCCAGTTTTTGATTCAGGATGGTACTTCACATCTCACATTAGCACTAGTTTCTTTATTAGCCTCCAGGAAGGGCATTTGTCAACAGCCTTTTGAAAACAAAGTATAGCACCCATTTCTCTTTCAAGTACTGTCTTACTGAAATTCAAATAATTTTTCTAGCTGAATGAGACAATTTTTCTTTAGAGAAGCTTTGTTAGTTGGAGTCTATCTTAATATGATTTAGGTATTTTAGTAAGTTATCCTTTCAACTAATTTACCAGATAGAAATGAGACTGATTGATTAGTAACTCCCTAGAGCCTTTTTTTTCCAAACACAGGTACACTATTTAATATTCTCCAGTCCAAAAAAAATGATTTTAATAAAGCATTATACCAGGGGTGGCCAAACTGGCTTGTGAGCCGAATACAGCTCTTTACAGTCAAAGTGAAGCTCATAGAGACACACATACCCCCCGCCCCCATTCTCCACCTACCAGAGTTTGGGGGGAGGGGAGAGGAGCTCAGGACCTCTGCCTTGCAGCAGGGTGGTAGGGTAGGGACTTCTGCCCAGCAGGGACGGGGGGTCTTGGGGCGTCAGCAGGAGTGGAGCTGAAGCCCTGCCCAGCAAGCGCCTCCCGCCCTGGCTCTTGAACTTCTGAAGATTGTCGTTATGTGCCTTGAAGGGTCAGTAAGTTTGGCCGTCCCTGCATTATACATTTTTCCTAGCAGCTCGGCCACTTCATGCCTAAATCCCCATGGGTTTCCAGCTTCAGCTGTCATTGTCTTAAACAACAAAAACACTCTTTAGTTATTTGTTCAGATTCATAGTCCTAATTTCATTCTTGCACATTGCCTACCACGATTTATGTTCTATTGCCTTCCTGTTTCCTGAAGAGTAGCCTTTTTGCTCCCTTAGCTGGACTCAAGCTGGGTAGCCTGACTGATCACTTGTTACTTTCTGATTTTTCTTGTGTACTTATGAGCTTTATTGGAATAGATTTAGCCAAACGGTAGTGAGTGGAAGTGACTCCTGCTTAACTAGCACAATACTAGCATAAAGGTATCAACTAGTAGCAAGCTATTTAATGCTACTTGGCTCAATGCTAAATAGGGTAAAATCTGGAGTTCCACATGTAGTTCAATTTGTTTATAGTTTGTGGCATATCTATGACAGTTCAACTGCCAGTAAGCCAAGTTTTGGTTTGTGCTTAGAGAGGAAGGAGTGCTAGGTACCTGTACTACTACTTGGTGTATAAAATGTTGCGGTCTAAATTAGCAGTTGCCACTCAAGAAAGAGATCATGGAGTCACTGTGGATAGTTCTCTGAAAACATCCACTTGATGTGCAGTGTCAGTCAAAAAAAAACTAACAAGAATGTTGGGAATCATTAGGAAATGGATATATAAGAAAATAGAAAATATATTACCATTATATTAATCCATAGTATGCCCACATCTTGAATACTGCATGCAGACCTGGTCACCCCATCTCAGAAAAAGATATATTGGCATTGGAAAAAATACAGAAAAGGGCAACAAAAATGATTAGGGGTATGGAACAGCTTCTGTATGATTCGAGCTTGACGACTAAAGGGGGAATATCATAGAGGTCTATAAAATCATGACTAGTGTGGAGAAAGAAAGAAAGAGTTATTTACTCCTTATAACACAAGAACTAGGGGTCACCAAATGAAATTAATAGGCAACAAGTTTAAAACAAACAAAAGGAAGTATTTCTTCACACAACACACAGGTGAACCATCCTTCTTTGCCAGAGGATGTTGTGAAGGCCAACACTATAACAGGATTCAAAAAAGAATTACCGTATATACTCATTCATTAGCCTGTTCGTTTATAAAAGCCGACCCCCCAAGATGGTTAGGTAAAAATAGCAAAAACTGTATGACCCTTTCACAAGACAACCCTATATTTCAGAGATTGTCAAACTTTGGTACCCTGCGTCAGGGTAAGCCGCAGGCAGGTTGGGCCATTTTGTTTATTTGGAGCGTATGCAGGCATGAGCCCCTCAGCTCCCTTTGGCTGCAGTTCGCTGTTGCCAGCCAATGGGAGCGGCGGGACACGCCACTTCCCATAGCTCCCATTGGCTGGGAAGGGTGAACCGCGGCCACAGGGAGCTGAAGGGCTCCATGCCTGTGGACGCTACAGGTAAGCAAAATGACAATGTATTAGATACTCAGTTCAATGATTCCATAGAGTTTAAAATCATCAAATTTTTGGTGTAGACCCGTTTTTAAGCCGACTCCTGCTCTTTGATGCGTCACTTTACCAAAAATATTCGGCTTATGAACAAGTATATATGGTAGCTAAGTTCATGGAGGGGGTCCATCAATGGCTATTAATCAGGATGGGCGGGGATGGTGTCCCTAGCCTCAGTTTGCCAAAAGCTGGGAATGGGTACACACTCAATCAGTTTCAATTTCATGTGTTTATTTTGCTTCTCTAACCTTCTGCTGTGAAGCTTGCGCTCTTACAAGTTCTTTGGATAGCGCTAGCTGCTCTCTGCAAACCAAAGCAGACTTGGGCCATGACTATGCTACATAATTAAGTCAACCTAATTATCACTTGATGATTACCTGTTCTGTTCATTCCTTCTGAAGTACCTGCATTGGCAATCACTGTTGGAAAACAGGATACTAAGCTAGACAGACCTATGGTTTGACCCAGTATGGCTATTCTTAGGTGTACTTAGTGCATGGATGTTCTTAAAACTATTTTCCTTAACTTTCTTCTAGCTGGATTTCCATGAAATTGAACTGAATTCTACTCCGTATACTGTCTGCAGGCAGTATAATTATAGTGGGAAAATAGTTAATTTTTTAAAAATATTTTAATTCAGTCACTTAAGAGATAGCCTTCAGCTCAGGTGGAGGGACAGTGGTGATTTTTGGCAGAGAGTGGTTGCCTTTGATCCTGCATGGCAGTATTCCATGGCGTACAGCACCATGGAACTTTCCTTCTCTAGTTGAAAAACTGACAACCTGTTTTTCTTCTTTCCTCTCCTTGAATGTAAGGAACTACCTTTATGACATTGCAGAATATGAAAAAGTGCCAGCAGGGTAGTGGTTTAGAATTACATTGCAGCTTTACTTCTTTCAGTTATAGCACTTGGTGTAGTGTGTCATTAATACATCTACTATAAATAGACAACTACTGGCACCTAGAAGCACATATAGATTTGGTTATCAGGTGTATTAGCTTTTTTAAATGCTGAATTAAGTATTGATAAAACCTTCAGATTTGTTACATATTCATCTCCACAAATCTCACTGGAGAAGATTTAAAGGAAGAGTTTAACCTTTTACAGAAAATGCATTCTATATTTCAAACAGGATAAAGTGTACATAAGTACAAGTGACACTTCTGCACAAAAGGGCCACATTCCAATGAGTAATCAAGACCCTAGTACTTTTAATTTCCTAGACAGTTTGTAAATAATTTCACCAGTAAGACTTCTGAACAGAAGTACATTCTTCCCCTTTGGAGACTATTTAAAAGGATGCTGATGGAATTAAAATTCATACATAAGGTGCAATGACAATAGCATGTTTATAAGGTAGTTTCTGTTGGTCCACGGGCTGGGAGGAACTATGAAAATGCAGTAGCAGGCTACTGTTGGTTTAGTCTCAAGGCCAGCACAGACAGTAACAAACCTTTGTATTGCCAAAGCTAGTTGCTAAGAAGTTACTTTTGCATGTACTTGATAATGTGTACTAAATACTCTTACCTTCATTTAATGGAAAAATCTTTGGTCTCTTACTGCAAAATGTGCAAAAGCATAAGGCTTTCTGAAACCTGAATACACTTCTCAGCTCAGCTCGGGTCTTCACAGAGCCATGTCAGGCAGAGTTCATGGTACTAGGTGAGCAATGTGTTTTGTCTATGCCAGTTATGATGAGCTTAGCTCTCAAGGAGAGGGAGTTATTTCAGACAATAGCAAGCAGATCCAGAGAGAGAAAGGTCTGGGTCCCATCTTCTTGGAAGTTAAGGGTAAAAGGACAATTACCCTGAACCAGTGACAAAGGCAAAGATATTTATCAAGGATACTTGAGATTCCTTTAAGCTGTGAGATATAAATCTAGAACTCACCACTTTGTGAAAAAAGTCTATCTTTAAGGTGTATCATTTTCAATACAACCAACATTGAGTGTGTAAATAACTGGCAACACTACATCAGTTTCAATTTCATGTGTTTATTTTGCTTCCCTAACCTTCTGCTGTGAAGCTTGCGCTCTTACAAGTTCTTTGGATAGCGCTAGCTGCTCTCTGCAAACCAAAGCAGACTTGGGCCATGACCATGCTACATAATTAAGTCAACCTAACTTACATCAGCATACAGCAGCCACAGTAATTATATCACCTGTGCATGTCTACACTTTGCTTGTTGTGTCGGTGGTATGCATCCTCACCAGAAGCATTTGTATCGATTGTACTTGTCAGTGTGGGGCATTGTGGGACAGCTCCTGAAAGCTATTAACAGTTGACATAAGCAACGCAGTATCTACACTGATACTGTGTTGACCTAACTGCGTTGACCTTGACTCTATGCTGCTTATGGAGTTGGCACTGCCTAGCAGTTGTCAGCTGGTGCAAAATTTAAGTGTAAACACTTCCATAGTTAGGTCAACATAAACTGCCTTGTTTCTACCTGTAGTCCAGCCCTCAGTCTGTGTCTGCACAAGCAATTTATGCTGGAATAATTATGTTGCTCAGGGGCATGGAAAATCCACACAGACCTAACTCCCAGTGTAAATAGTGCTATGTCAATAGGAGGGCTTCTGTTGATACAGCTACAGTGATGGGAGAAGCTCTCCCATTGGCATAGATAGCATCTTTGCTACAGCAGTGCAGCTGCAGCATTTTAAGTGTAGACAAGCAAGCCCTTGGAGATAAGAGGAAGCTTCCCCTGGAGGAGTTTCCTCCTGAGTCCTAATATTAAAGATTTGTTTATGTCCCAATTGAAGCAGGTTTGCTGATATCCCTCAAATGTTTTTTTTAATTTCATTTTTTAAATGGCTATTATTGCCATAAGTGTCAAATCCCTTTTTAAAGCCTCGAGCTCTTGCTCTTAATGCTGCCTTGGGACAATTAGTATTGGTTTATGCTGAAAACTTAACACTGGCATAGCTACATCTCTCAGGGATGTGAAAAAAATCCACTGTCCCTTAGAGATGTAGCTATGCCAACCTAACACCCAGTGCAGACAGCTCTAGGTCAAAGGATGAATTCTTCTGTTGATCTTGCTACCACCTTTCAGGGCAGTGGATTAACTACAGCACCAGATTAGCGCCTCAGTGTAGACACTCACTAAATCAACAAGAGGTACAGTGGCACAGCTGTGCCATTGTAGCATTTTAAGTGTAGACAGTCTGAGTTCCACAGACTAATTGGTAAAAGATAGTATTTTTTCCACACTCTCCAGTTTGAATTTGTCACCTTATTTTCACATCCAGCCTCTTGCCAATCCCCCCCCACCCCAAATCATTTAATAGAATTAAAATTTAACCCCCCACCCCATCCCCCAAAAAACTAGGATTAGAACACAAGATTTTTTTTTTTAAAAAAACTAACAAGCTTCTACTGAATTTCACAATTCAAAAGCAAACAGAAGAATACAAAAAGAACATTCTAGACATTTTAATAAACACATCAGCAATGAAAAAACCCTCAAACTTTGGCATATGAGATCAAAAGTCAACCATGTGTTACTAGTTACATAAAAACACACAAATCAGTTACAATCAGTACAAAGCTACTTACTCATATAGTAAGTGATTATAAAACTGTTGAGAAAGATTTTTGGCTTGATAAAAAAGCATTTAAACGCAAGTTGAGCGAGATTCGGAACAGAGGTATGTACATAACCTAACTGTAAATTCTGCCCAAAGGACAGCCACCATTTTCTACATGCATGAGTGACAAAGCTGAATTACCTAAAGTTAAAAAATTCTTCTAATCTAGAACATGTTCAACTTAAAATTTCCATGTCCAACCCAGACGTTCAACAGCTACAGAACAGCAAGTGTATTAGGGACTGGATATTTGAGATGGAGCAGAGAATGTTACCTAAAAACTAAAAAAATTGCAAAAAGTTCACACCCACAGCTATCTTTTCAATTCCAATAACTACAGAATTTCAAAATTTTCTGGGTACAAAATCATTGAACCATAATCTAAGTTTCCAACTGAAACTGTTTTCCTACTCAAGTTTAATCATTTACCTGTCTGCATTTATTTTTAAGTGCATTTTAAGAAGTTAAACAGGTTCACTCAACATATTAGAAGGCTAAATATTTGTGGATATAGTAAGTGAAGCAAAATCTAAACAACCACCCAATAGGCAAGACAACTGCGTACCACATCAATTTCAAAATCAGATATAAATGACTGAAAGGTACAAAAATATGTATCTTCTAGAAAAAAGTTGAGGTAGCTCCTGCATTTGTCAATTTGGAGAGAGAATCTCAATCTGGTGAGATGGCTACACCTCATGGACTACACAAAGGAAGCTTGATGAGAAGTCACATTATCAGTCCTCTTGGTTTAGGACGAGACTGAGTAAATACAAAGGTAAACTATTCACTACCACCAGGGCTGGCTCCAGGAACCAGCTAAAGAAGCAGGTGCTTGGGGTGGCCAATACCAAGAGGTGGCACACTGGTCACTATTGGGGCGACACATTCGGGTCTTCGGCAGCAGCGCGATTGCACTGCCGTGGCTCCCCCTCCCCCCACTTAGGGCGGCAGAAAACCTGGAGCTGGCCCTGATTACCACGCAGGAGACACCTATAGCGGGAAAAAAGCCCTCACCAATTGAGAACACAATCTACAGTAAGAATTAAAATGCCTTGCATCCTAAAGAAGGAAATTAATGAGTCATCACTTTGGCTGGCCTATGACGAAGATGTCCATCAAAATCACTCCACTTCAAAGAGCTCCTAGAAAGAGCAGCAACATTATTGCTACTAATAAAAAAACCCACTGGTGTCGCCATCGGGAGGGAGCAAGCAGGTTCTAACCCCAGTAGATGAAAATGTTGTTATGGGGCAGGTGCAGCCAGATGGAACATCAGGAAGAGTCTAGGAAGCAAGTTGGGATTTTGAATATCCTTAATCCTTGCAGATGTAACATGCCCCTAAAGTCCAGCATGCCACAACCATTCTTGTCTGATCTTTTCTAACATTCAAATCCACTCCCACCCCAATCCACTTGAAAGTGGGTCTCCTCCTTGATCCTTGCCCTCACAGTTCACCTCTTCTCCCCTCTCTTGCTAACCTCACCTCTGATTCCACGCTAGTCTTCATGCAGAGAGACATCCTTTTCCTGTTCCCCATTTTCAGTCCTTCAGAAATCATTCCTTTAGTCTGCCCTTAAACATGTAGGCCACTTGCTTCTTCCTAGCTACTCTGCCTTACTTAGAAGTTTCAGAACATTCTCTCAAGGCAAGACATTTCCTTAGCCCTTGTCCTGCCCTTCTCTATGCCTGTCCTTTATCAGTTTCAGGCTCCATGTTGATCTAATTTATGCTGTAAAAAATTCAGGGTGGGGACTGGAAGTTCAATTCTGGCATCATGTAGATGGCAAAACACCTAATACCTTCAAATTGCAGGCTTAAATGCCCAGAAGAGCTGATGGAGAGCTCCACACTGCAGAGGTAGATGAATCTGGTACCAAGCAGTCTCCTGGGGAGAGGTACTTTGGAATGGGAATTAAGATGAGATAGTTGACCCACTTTAGGAAATGAAGTCACCCACTGCTCTTCTCCCAAGCACATTTTCTGTTTAAACTATAAGCTCCCAGGGACCTCCGACATGTCTGTTAAGAGGTACACCTATGATCCAACAACAAATCTTACAGCACATTTTAAGAACAGACCTGGCCTGCTCTTGGACAATACTTCAGTTCTCTTTACTGTTGTGCACCAGTTGGCTATCACATTTCTTCCCTAGATCTGGCTGCCTTGCAGTGGTGCTGTATGTATGCACTCATTAAAGTCCTTTGATTTACCTTTAGGACAAAAGGAAGAAAGTTAAAGAACATGGGACATTACCCCTGAAACCAATTAAACTGGAAGAAAAAATACACCAGACAACTTTCTAAACTGTAAATAGCCCACATTTTATTTACAGTCAATACAAAAACTAACTCATTTCAGATGTATAGATTCGAACATCACATCTACTGCAAACTTAACACCGGTGTAAAAAGAAAAAGGATTTTCATGTTACATAAAAGAGCATTTGCTCTTCTATTCAGAGAAAGCAATTGCTCGGGTTATAAAAACAATACTGAGCAACAGTCATTGTGAATTGCATTTATTAGGAATCCTGCATGAGCAGCTTATGTCTTATTAATGGAGACATTAGCATCAGGAGTCGCAAACAAAAACCGATTCCAGATATGCTATGGCATTCTTAGCCCTACTGGAGCACGAAGGAACTCGAGTCTTCGACTTTCAAAGACACAATGTGCAGCAGTCGTCTACATCATTCCTGGGGTTGCAGCACAGGTTCTTCTTGAGATAATAAATTCAGATCATTCTAAAAACGCAACAAAAAAGGCAGCTGAAAATAAAATCCCCCAAAGTAAGGACCAGGAGAATGCTATTTGTGTTGGATGTAGTAGCATGTCTCAGAGACGCCTCATACTATCGCCTCAAATTATTCTTTAATCAAGTGACATGAAGGAACAGAGCCAAAACGACAGGCTGTAATGACACCTGAGATAGCATGGGAGGGAAGGAAATTTAGTAACTCAGAATCTGCAGAGAACTGAATGAGGAAGCCAGCCTAGTAAAGACGCAGATTGGCTTTATGCTAAGAAAGCGTGTCGGGAACATGTAATCAATGATACTGCCCCTATCTGGAACAGGAACCCCAACCCCACTACAGGCGGCGCTGGTAATTAGAATGTAGCCGAGCAGTATGCATATAATCGCCATAGACACCCGAATAACGGGCATAGTCGGAATGCGCTTCTGGAAGACGGCGATAATCCAGCGGGGACTTTGTCGGCGAATGACGGTACACAAGTGGCGAGTCTGCTAAACGACGGTAATCTGAGAGGTCAGATAAACGGCGGTCAGAACTGTACCTGGTCAAGAAAAGAGACATTTAATGAATAAAACAAAAGGGTCTGTGATAATGGCCTAACAGCGCCCTGGTTAAGCAATATATATTGGGGAGACCCTCATGAGAGATCAGAATCTCTCCAGTGAAGACAGTACCCGCAGAGCAACACTATTAGTACACGTCTCACTAAGGCAAACCAGAGGAACTTGTGAACTAATTAGTTCTTTTCAGAACAGTTCCTTAGCTATCTTTTATCTCCTTTAGTGGATACCTCAAATATACATGTTAAATTTCCCCCAACTCTTAGGCAAGTAAATAGCACATGGGAAAGCAAGAGCTGGATATGCCTGCCATTTCTCTTAACAAATGCAGCCCATTTACTTATTAAGCACTGAAAATAGGGAGGACTGGTCTGATGACTTATGGGGTTGAGGGCACTGGTTAAAATCCAATCCAGGTCAGTAACGGTGGTCTCAGTCCAGTTCCTAGAGAGCAGGCACCTACAACACGGCACCACCACAACTGACAGTAGTTTGAGTCTTTCATTCGCAGTCTAAGCAGAGATGCCAACCTGTGAGAGAAACTGAACTCCCCATCTTAGCCCTAAGAGTTGTAGTTCCAAGTGAGGGATAAGGCACACTGTCTGTGATAGAGTGCAAGAAATCTGCAGTACCATTGTCTGGGGTATACATGCCCTAGGTAGAAGAAATTTCCAGGTCCCAGGACTGCCAGTCTTGCAACTTTTATACAAAACTGTAAGAAAACACTAAATAAATATCCAGTAGAATCTGCAGACCAGTAAGAGGGGTGCACCAGCATATTATCCCACCCTTCACCCTAGCCAGACGCACCAGAAGCAAAGAAATTGTAAGGGGGTGGACTATGTAAGGAACTGTATTACTGCCAGAATGGGAAGCCATTGTGTCATTTTAATAATGCATCGAGTTTCACCTCCCACCCTGTCAATGCTTCCAGAACAGTAAGTTAGTGTAATGTATTAGCAGGGGAATTTCCACCTTTTGGTGAAGCAGAACCAAGTTTATAAAGGCGAAGACCAATAGACTTGTATTGAGTCTGACTGCCTCTAGTCCCTTGGACAGCACATCGAGATCCTTGGATGAGAGGCTCTATTTATGTGCAAAGTATTATCACTGGCTTAGCAGCATACCTTTTAGCCAAAGCAGATGATTTTTTGAAAGGATCGTCATAGCCAGCACTCCGTGGAGGAGAGAGACGGGTGCGTTCATATGGTGGTGCGATGGCAGCAGCAGCAGCAGAAGACTGAGACAGTCCCAAATACGGGGTTGCTTGTTGTCCAAGCTGGGTTGGCCCATCATATGCAGTCACAGGCTGAGCTCTGAAAGTGACTGCCAAGGGAACAGAGGAGGGCTGCTGTGCTGTATATGAAGCTGACATTGAGTTTGAAGACTGTGTTCTATAGGGTGTGGTCAGTGGAGCAGAGACCTGTGATTTGTAGGAAGCTGCTGCAGACTGATTGCTATAAGATGCAGCCAGAGTGGATGCAGGCTGGGCGCCATAGGTTGCTGAGAGCACAGCTGTAGGCTGGGCGCCATACGAGGCTGAATGGCCGGCCACAGGCTGGGCGCCATACGAGGCTGCAAGAGCAGTTGCAGGCTGGGCACCATACGAGGCTGAATGGCCAGCCACAGGCTGAGCACCATATGAGGCTGAGAGAGTAGCTGCAGGCTGGGCTCCATAAGAAGTTGAGTGGCTGTCCACAGGCTGGGCTCCATAAGAAGCCAAGTGGCTGGCTGCAGGTTGGGCTCCATAGGCGGCTGCGTGTGTGGCCACAGGCTGTGCTCCATAAGTGGCTGTGTGACCAGTCACAGGCTGAGCTGCATAGGCAGCGGCTGCATGTGTGGCTGCTGGCTGAGCTCCATAGGAGGCTGAGTAACCAGCGACAGGCTGAGTACCATAAGAGGCTGCATGCGAGGCTGAAGGCTGAGCTCCATAGGATGATGCTAGTGTTGCTGTGGACTGGACCCCATAAGAGGCTAACTGGGAAGCTGCAGCCTGGGTGTTGTAAGCAGCAGCTTGGGCGCTGTAGGAATTCAGTGATGAGGCTGCAGGCTGGGTATTAGAAGCTCCTAGTGAAACAGAGGACTGGGTTCTGTAAGTATTTCCAAGTGAGGTCGAGGGCTGGGCCCTGTAAGATGCTGCTTGTCCCGTTGTTGGCTGGGGTCTGTAAGACATTCCGAGAGATGCAGAGGGCTGGGCTCTGTAGGTTGCACCCAGTGAGGTTGATGGCTGAGCTCTGTAGGATGCTGGTTGTGCTGTCATGGGTAGCGACACAGTGGCAAAACCGATTCTTGTTGGTGATCGTCGAATTGGGCTTCTGTCCCTTCCAAAATATGAGGGAGATGCTTGTCTTGTCTGAGTGTCAAAGGAGTTGTATTTGCTTGAAGTGTTGGTGCCACCGAAGCGCTGCTGATAATCGTAGAGCGAGGATGCAGCGTATCCTGCAGAGACTGATGGATACATAGAGTCTGTAGGCCTAAGGTGCTCGTAACCATCGATCTTGGGTTGATATTTCTCTCTAAAGTCCACACTTGCTCTCTTGCTCTTGTCAGTATTGGTGCCTGCCTGGACATTTTGTCCTGCCCCCTTTTTCTGAACATTAGTAGAGAGTTCCACATTAACTCTTCTTCCTTTCACTTCCTTTCCGTTAAGATTTTCAATGGCAACTTTTGCATCTGCTTCTTTCTCCATGTGAACAAATGCATAGTCTGATAAAGTAGACAGAGGGTTATCAGTGAAGAAGACAATACATTTTATTACAGGATCGAACACTTAACAGATGCACGCATCTCTCTGCTATTACTTAAATGCAGTTTGAGTATAAACAGAGTCTGTATTGTAGCCTTCCCAATAAACTGCGGGCTAGCAACTAAATTACCCCAATTTACCATAGCTGCTACATTATGAAAACTGCAGTCTATTCTAAAAAAATGTAGAAAAAAACCCACCAGTATCTAACCACAGCACAGAAAGAAATCCATGTGCTCAGTAGGTTTGTTTACAAATACCTTCAAATAGTTCCCAAAATCTTAAGTTCTGCAATATTGTCTCATTCAGTCCTGAACACACACAGCCAAACTGAAGTTTATGGAATCATTCCAGAGTTGAATTTGGTTCATTCTGTACCATTAAAGAACATGTAACCAATACAGTTTTCTTGAAATTTCAGGAAGGAAACTATCACTAGCCAAACTAGAGATTCTTCCAGCAGCTCATGCTAATCTTGCAAAAACATCCAAATTACTCTACTTTGGAACCTGCTAGTTTGTCAAAAGGTATTACACTGTAGAATACAAACTTAAACAGGGTTAAGAGGACTGTATTTAATATCTATGAAAGGATCTTTAATAAAATATATTTAGTCAGTGGAGTGAGCAATCAGTTTAAATATATGTGAAAATCAAGTATATCTGAACATCTGGAACCAAGACTGGGTGCCTTTTATATTTTAAAAAGCAAAAAAAAGTAGCAGCCCCTTGACTATTCTAACTTCAATAATCTTGAAACTTAGTATGGGGTAAACTTTACAATTACATTGAAAAATTCTGTATTTCAGAAGGATTTACCTCTAGTTTCTCAACTTATTTTTTATTAAAAAAAAAAAGGCACATTTTCTGCGCTACATCATACTAGACAACCAAATCCACTGACATTTTCATTTGCAGTACAGGGAGGAGTTATTTTAAAGTCTACATTCATTAATAATTTGGTATCACCACCTCTCACTTACAGAAACAGTATGGTTACCCTTTATTTTATTTATTATTATTTTAGAAAAAACTGTCTGTGGCAGGACCTCAGGTTGAACATCATAGCTGCAGACTCTCTCAGGGTTATGCAAGACCCAACTTACACAAATTCGCACTTATGGAAAAAGTTCCGTAAAACAGAAATAGGATTTTTGAGTAGTGGAATTTTTTGTGTAACGTACAGGTATACATTTCCGACTTGTGTAACTCAAATTTTGTTTAAGGCTTTCCGGAACAGAACGATTGCGTAAGTCGGGGGGGGTGTCTGTATAGCAAATTCAATCTTACACACCGAAATCTAGAACGATATCTTCTTATAAGCATAATTCCAATCTATACCAGCAAAACACTCTAAGTGACATTTATGACACCTCAGGAGCTAGGGAATGTTCCAACAGCAGTAATTCTAAAACAGTTTAGAAAAAATACACTTACAAGAAACTAGAATTTTACTGAACACAAAGCAAATCCCTAATCCAATATTTCATAATTTAGATCCCTGTACTCTAGAGGACATAGAGCCAACCCCTACACACAGAGGACACCATGCAAATTAACGGCTCACAGGATGAAAATCAGCCCACGCAAGCCCCATTGCTCAACTTCCCTGCTACAATCCAGAATCCAGACCATGCTATTCCTCCACTCCTAAATTGAAATGACTTGGCATGGCTCTCAATATATTTGCCTCTGGCGAGTCTCCAGCCTTTTATAATGAACAAGGAGGAGAAAGTAACTGGCTACTCATGAACTAGACATTCTCAGCAGGCTGAGAACAGCTCACAGGATCATTTTTTTGGAGCCTTTTCCAGTGTACTGAATCCCAGTATGCAAGGGCTGACTTGGGACCAGCAACATGGGAAGCTGCACTGTCCCTGGTGAGCACCCTCTCCAGGGGTTCTGTAGGCTTAGGAACTCAGAAGTGCCATGGTAAGGATTCTTAGTGTTCAAACATGGCTTCTGCTGTGCTACTTTACAAATAGGCTGTCTTTCTCAACCAACAAAACAGAATGGAAATGCCAAATTTAATCTGGAAATGAAGGAGTTGGAGCCATGCTGTACCCCCACCCCATTCCTCCTTCGCAAAGGCTCACTTGGCCCAATAGGTCCCTACCAGCAAGGCTGGCTTCCAGTGATCCAAACTGTTGTGCTAGAAAAACATCCGATTGTATAGACAAGCAAGAACTGCAGTGTCCAAACACATCAGCTGCACCAATACCACACAGGCTCTCTTAAAAGTACCCACAACCATCCTTCTGCTATTACCAGCAGGGCCAAATGAAACCTTGGGATTTCCCCTGAGTTCAGCAAGGCCTTATATACTTCAAGGAGTTGTGGAGATCTTGCCTGCCCTTGTTATTGCCCTTCATGTTGGGTGAATGGTGAGAAGCTGGTGTTTTTTGGACATCAGTAATGCTGTAGCTTTTTTCTGCCTATAGAAGTAGGTGGTCCCCAAGGACTCTACACTAGAGAAGTAGTTTCAGCAATACTGTTATGGTGCAATCTTTCAATAAGCGGGCATAACAATCTGTTGTTCATGTGTGATGGTCAGGTCTATGAAAACAGATTCACAGATTAAATTTGTAGATTTTAAGGCCAGAAGGGACCATTATAATCATGTACTCTGACTTCCTGCACAACATGGGCAAGATAATCCCGCTTAGTGACTGCTGAATCCAGCCTGTTTTGGGCAGAAATAGAATGTATCTGAAAAAGAGGCATACACAATTTCAACAGGTTTCAGAGTAGCAGCCGTGTTAGTCTGTATCCGCAAAAAGAACAGCAGTACTTGTGGCACCTTAGAGACTAACAAATTTATTATAGCATGAGCTTTTGTGAGCTACAGCTCACTTCTTCGGATGCACAGAATGGAACACGCAGACAGGAGATATTTATACATACAGAGAACATGAAAAGGTGGAAGTATGCATTATTAATTATCACTTCAAAAGTTTTTCTTCTCCTGCTGATGACAGCTCATCTCAATTGATTAGACTGTTCCTGTTGGAATGCATACTTCAACCTTTTCATGTTCTCTGTATGTGTAAATGTCTCCTGTCTGTGTGTTCCATTCTATGAATCCGAAGAAGTGAGCTGTAGCTCACGAAAGCTCATGCTGAAATAAATTTGTTAGTCTCCAAGGTGCCACAAGTACTCCTGTTCTTTTTACAATTTCAACAGAGAGACTCCAACTGATGAAGAATTTCCCACATCCTTTGGTAATCTAGTCCAAATAGAGTAGTGCTATAGGAATCACGACTTGCTCAGACCTAGGCAGCTAAAAATAAATCTCTCAAAGTCTCTTGAGAAGTCAGCAAACATCTCAACACACTTGAGTTGGCTGTGCAGATTACACCATACTGGACTTTTATCAACCACCTGCAAGTGAAAATAAGGCATTAAAGCAATTCAGGTGAATCACTCAGAATTCACTTTCTCCAGTAGTTACAGAAGAACCATCACCACTATTTATGGTTTGGTTCTTTCATTCTCTTCCTGAATTAAAACAGACCCCAAAGCTCAGTACTTTCTGAGCACACTAGAACCTGGAGAAAGGGCTCCCTATTGCCCAATGAACAAAGCATATGGAAGCATCTGTGCTGGTCAGTTCCTATATGGTGACCATTTGGCATGTGGCATAAATTATATAAATTGCATGACAGAAGGCAGGCTGAATACTCTTGAATTGGTCAGGTCAAGTGGTGATTGGTAAAGGAAAAAGCAGCAACATTGCTATACAACCTTTGAGGATAAGACACTCAGCAACAGTATTAGCAAATCAGTACGAAAATGCAGAGGGCCATAGCAAAGAGTTCTCATGCTAAATGGGGGACTTGGGCTCAGGCCTGAGCCCAAAGCATCAAGCCCTAGGCCAAAGCTTTGGGCAGAAGGGCTGGCAAGATCCTTTGAAGGGAAAAACCACAGCTGGCGACACCAAAATTGAGATCCTTCTCCATCCTCAAATCAGGCTGTGCAAGGCATGGCACAGGGAAGGGACTGTTATTTACGGTGAAGAAAAAGTTAATAGGCCATGCCTCCAGTGGCACTAGTACACACAGGTTCGTTGGTTACAGTTAATCAGGTCACAATCAACGGCGAGTCTAGGTCACTCAAATCTAGCCCATACAACAGGTGACACTTGGCAGTTTTTTCTTGGGACCCATGTGTAAGAGGCCTTATTTACCTGAACAGGAAGGGGAAATAACTATGCAATTAGAGATGCTATTGTTCCACACCACCACATACTGAAATGAGTCCATGGCACACTCAGGCACTGCAAAGCTGAGCTAGGCCCCGGGGAGAGAAGGGTAGCCCAACTGCAGCAACAGGCAGCACACAGTATGGGGACAGGATGTTGTATTTAATATTAGGTCCAGGAAATGCCGCCTTTCATTCCTTGCCCTGGATGAAGAACTTCATAAACATTCAGAAAAAAAACACAGCTCATGTGCAGACAGGACTCTGAGTACATTGGGCTCATTTGGTTGAGTCAGGAAGCTGGGAAGTCTGCCACACAATATTTGAATATAGTGGATGAAAAGCTAGGGGTATTTGCTGTGGGAGAGAGGGCCCTTTTTAGCCATAATATTTGGATTAGGAAAATTATTTTCTCCCAAGACACCATGCTGGAAGTGAGAGGAAGTTAAACCCCTGTGAGAAAGGGCAAGGGGTTGATCGAGATTAAGGGATATTTCCTGTGCCATGAAATGTACCTTTAGAGGAAAAGGAGGCTGCATGGAGCTCTTTGCAAAGAGACAAACAAAAAAGCAGTAAAGAAGTGATAAAGGAAAATAATATAGCACCAAAAGAGAAAGATAGCTAAAAGGAAATAAGAGGAAAGGGGGAGGAGACAGCACTAACACAGAAAGCTACTGCTATTCCCCCTGCTAGGCTTTGGGGATGGAGCTGCTCCCAAGCCCTTGAGGCAAGGAAGCCTGTTACCTTTCATTACCCTGGATTATGGGCTTTGGCCAGCCCTTCGAAGTTGTGCGGTCCCCTAGAAGTTCTGGGATGATACAGGTTTATATGGGCCTCAAAACAACTGTAGCTGATTGTTGTTATGGTATTGTTTTTAACAACAGCTGCATGGGCACAGAGGCTTGGCCTGGAAGGGGTATTTACACTGGTAAAGGAGAAATGGTTACACATGTTGCATTTGGTGGCAGGTTCATATCACTAGAAACAGCTCTGCAGATGCAACAGAAAGGAATACCAACCCTTGCTCCATGACTGTGTGTCCTAGAGAGCAGAGTAATTACCTTTGATTATACAAGTAATTAGAGGAATGAGGCATTCAAAGGTGGCATGAAGCTGAAAAGAGTGCCAAATTGGTTACTGGCCCTGAGATACCATAGCTAATGTATCTCACTCAATGTACAGCTCCTACATAAGGGAAAGGGGTGGTGGCGATATGTCCATTAAATGTTCCCCTATAAGCATCACACATGACGGCGGCTCCGGGACATTAGAAAATGGCGCAGTATATAAAAGGGAATTTTTATGCAGGAGAAGTAGGGTGCTTGGCTTCAACAGTACCTCACTCAGTCACTGGCCCATATCACTGGTATTCCAGGACAAATAAGAGAAGTGTTGGCAACTTTGAAATGATGTATTTGATAATAGGCTCATGAACTGCCTGATGGTTCAGGGTGCACATATGAGAATTTATCCACCTTTGAGGACATTATCTAAGGCTTAGAGAAATGTACCTGACAGGTACTAACCCTACATCTAGAGTCTAATAGCTAGAGATAAATGCCTGTGCTACCATAATATTTCAATATAAAGCAACGGTAATTGTTTGTGTTATGTTTAGCTCCAGAACTTAAATCATCATTTTATGTAATAATTGTGTTACTGGAGCTGATGGAGTAGCCGATAATTTAAGATATATTGTTCAATGAACTTCAGCAGCATTGATCAGATAGTAGTCAAACAGTTGACTATAATGATTATAAAGTCTGCCAAATTCCAGTGAAGCTGGAACAATAATTGTGAATCCTATTCACTCATCTCTCCTGCTTTATTAGATCTTCTCTCTTGTCCTGCAACTTAAATCCTGACTGTATTTGTCTTGTCCAATTTACCCCATTAATCCCTCCTGCCCATACACTCCCATGTTCACTTGAAAATGTTACCAGACTCCAGAGAATTAAACATATTGGTCAGACTGATATAAAAGGAAGCTGCTCGGGTTCTTTCCACTGTCTCTTGAACTCTGTCTGATGGCTCCACCATCCAAAATGTGACCCCATATTTCCTCTTCTGGTTGCTATCCTTCCTCTATCCATGTCGCCCTCTGATTCTCCTGGCAGTGACCAGGTTGTGAGAGATCTCTGCTCCTTTACTTTTCCCCTCAACCTTCTGATTGCTGCAATGTTTGTGCCCTATTTCTGCATTCTTCTCCCCTTGGAAGAGCACCTCCACTCATCCGCAAAGACCACAGTGTCACAGAGAAGGACTGGGAGAATGTTAGATGCTGTTGACACCTTTGATGTCACACTTCATCACCCGCCTGTACCAACTGAAGAGACCTCATCTCCAGCAGGTATAGGGGTTGAATTGAGAGGGGGACGTGCTCCTTAAAGGGGTGGTGAATACCTTTGTCAGTGTACTCTTCCATGCATCCATACTCCTGGAACAGGCCTCACACAGCTTCTTGCTGTGGCAGAAGAATATGGATTAAGGCAGTATCTGCCCCGGGAAGTTTAGAGTGGATGTTTACCCACCTGCTGGTGGAAGAAAGTAAATGCTCCGTGAAACAGGGGTTGGGAGCAGTCAGTAGCTTTGTTGATGTTGCACTCTGCCACAGTACCTGGAACAACCCTTTCATCTCTGGTGTATGTATGGGAGGCACGGGGAGTATCTGTCCCATGGAGAATGAGGACTGATGCAGTCAGCACCTTTTAGGTCACATTATGGACTCATACTGCCAAAAGAACTCCAGTAACTCCCTGCTGGTGCAAAGACAGGGAATTTGGGGGGCACTGTTTGCTTCATGTAGGATTAGAAGGGGTGTCAGCCCCCACATAGGGGGCAATTTCTATACCTCAGGCCCGGGTTGCTGAAAAAGCTTCTGCCGCTCCCCACTACTCCAGGACAGAGAGATTGGGGGCAATACCTGCTCCATGGGAAGACTGGTACTTTTGATGTTACATGCTTTGCTAAAGAGGCCACACAGTCCCCCACTGCTGCAGGGAGGAGTTAGGGGTAGTATATGTCCCAAGAAAAATGTGGGGAATTGGTACCTATGGTAATATCTCACTTCACAGATGCATACTGCTGGATTGATATTGGTGGGGGTCTCCACCTCATGAGGATGTTGGCACCCCTACAGGCCCATATTGCTGGGAAGAAAAGGAAAGACGGAGGGAGGAGGTGTCGGCCCATAACCAAGTGGTCAGTATCTTTAACCGCGTGGCACTCCACCACAGGCTGAAATTGCTAGGGTGAAGGAAGATATTGAACTTAGTCATGTGGCGTGGGCCCTGCTCCATTGAGAGGATTGATATCTTCAACTGTTACACTCTGACGTTCTATACCTTGGTGGAGCGTCCTGTAACCCTCATATTCCTCATTTTGATATAGCCGTGATCTTACATATAAAGCTTCCCTTATAAGGTATCTGGGAAAGGTTATCTGCTGAAAGTCATTTCTCTATCCATATATGTATATCATTAATGTATATGAAGTTATGAGAATTGTGTTGTATGGTTGTCACTAAAACATGCTGTCAGTTGGGGAATCAGTCAGATAATAGCTCCCCAGGGGCAACAGCAAGGCAAGTAACCAAACGTCCCATCAACAACCACTGTCCAGCAAAGGAGCTACAATTCAATGACTCACCTGGATGAGGCCATACCAGGGGAATTAATCAATCCTGGCTGGAGACAGCAATGCCCCCAGACATGCCTGGATTTGTGATCCACAAGCACATGGGACTAAGGGAATAAAACAGAACACAGTGGCCCCATGCTGGGCCTTTCTCCTTCACCCACCTACATTGCAAGCAACACGGACACTCTGAAGACTCCAGCTGAGGGGACTGATCCAGATTTCAAGTGTGAAATCTGTGTACTATGAACTCCAAATCCAGTGCAGTGAAAAAAAACTGCTTAACTCTAGATTGGGGTCTCAAATATGCGGCCCGCCAGGTTATTTTCTGCAGTCCATGAGCTCCTCGTGGCCCCTCCGCCCTCCGGCAGCGTTTACCTAGAGCTGGTCCAACCCGGCAGCCAGCAGCTCCCATTGGCTGCGGTTCCCCATTCCTTTTCAGTGGGAGATGCTGGGGGTGGTGCCTGAAGCAACAGCAACAACCACACCCCTGCACTTTTTCTCCCCCACATTCCAACCACTTCCCAGAGCAGCACAGGGGCAGGGCAGGGAGCCTGCCCTGACCCCGGTTCACACCGGGTCAGAGCCTGCCCCCTGAGCCCCTCCTGCAGTCGAACCCCCTGCCCTGAGCCCCTTGCCACACCCTACACTCGACCCCCTGCCGCACCCCAACCCACTTCCTTGAGCCCCATGCCACACCCCTCCTGCACCCTGACTCCCTGCCCTGAGCCCCCACCACACCCCTCCTGCACCCCCTGGGGGCAGGGAGAGGATTTTGGGGAAGGAGTTGGAATGGGGGCAGGGAAAGGGTGGGAAGAGGAACAGGGCCTCATGGAAGGGGTGGAGTGGGGGTGGGGCCAAGGGCAGCAAGGGGGGTGAGGGTCAGTAATGCAGCCCTCGGGCCAATGTACTAGTCCTCATGTGGCCGTGGTGGTCATTTGAGTATGAGACCCCTGCTCTAGATGTTGCCCAGTCTAACAGGGTTGAGAGTTTAGACTGCGTGCTTATATTTTATGTACTTTTGGTAACTAACTCCGACTTTTTGCCTAACACTCAGTCACTTAAAATCTTTTGTTGTCAATAAATTTGTTTTACTGTTTCTCTTTAGCAGTGAGTTTGTATGAAGTGTGTGGCAAATTTGCTCAGGTTTGCACAGGCTGGTGTATATCCACTTTCCATTGATGAAGTGGAGAACCAATTAATAAATCTGCATTGCTCATCTTGAGCAGTGCCTGGAATGCAAGGCTGGGAAGATTGGGCTAATGCCTTTCCCTGCGTGATTCATGAGTGGCTCTGGGAGCACTCATGCAATCTAAGTGGGTGTGGGGCTCCACATGCAGTTGTGCTGAACAACAACAGTGCTTGGAGGGGTTTACTGCTGGTCACTAGCAAGGTATTGTGAGAGACAGCCCAGGCTGGAGAGTTCAGGGGACACAGCAGTCCCACAGTCCCAGGCTGCACTCCAAGGATCCCATCACACACTCCATCATGATTAGGGCTCCGTGTCTGGCGGAAGTCATGGATTCCGTGACTTTCTGCAGCACTCAGCCACTTGGGCGGCCCCTCAGCCAGCCGCTCCGTTGACGGTCCCAGGGCAGCGGGAGCAGCCGCAGATTGGCAGCTCTTAGCATCAGTCCCAGGGTGCTGGAGCAGCTGCTGGCCCCCAGGGCTCCCTATCCCCAGTAGTGCCCCCTCTGCAGCTGGTGCCACGTGCTTTCCCCCGCACCTAAGATTGAATGGGGGTATTAATGGTATAAATCAGAACAGGCCATGGGCCATGATTTTTTGTTTCTGTCAGCGACTTTTACTAAAAATACCTATGATTAAATCATAGCCTTAATCATGACTCATGGGCCCATACTGCTGGGGAAGGAGGTTGGTGAGAGGGGATTCCAGCCCCAGGGAGAGGTTGGTTGAAGGGATTCCTACCCCATGTGGGAGAAGAAAGTTGGTATCTTTGCCCCATCACATTCCATCTCAGGCCTGTACTGAGGGTGGGGAGTGCCGGGGAACCACCCGACCACATCACACTCCACCACGGGTCG